>NC_081320.1:32442396-32611873 GCF_026419965.1 Kogia breviceps
TTTCAAAGCACCTCCATTGTGTTTTCATTAGTGACTCTTACCACGTCCCACTTAGCACTGAGGGTACTCGTTTCTCCACAGCCCCTTCAGCATTCATTGTTGGCAGAATTCTTGCTCATGGCCATTTTGACTGGTGTGAGCTGGTAGGTTTTTGTAATTTGGATTTGCATGTTTTTAATAATTCCTAATGTTCAGCATTTTCCATACCTTTATCTTTTTTATTCAACATAAAAGGAAAAAAGTGGGAGTACAATATACCTCTTGAAATTGTCTTCTCGGAAGCTTGTCCTCTTTGGAATTTCTTGGTCGATTTTCGACCCCAAGATTTTTTTTTGAGGGGAGGTGTCATTTACAGGCCTGCAATGATTATGAATATTTAGGGACCATTAGCACTGGGTTTAAAGCTGCTGTTGTGGGAAACGGCCACAAGGCGGCAGCATTTCTCCATTCCTAAATGTGGTTACTAGGGCAGCAGAGTCTCTCTGGAAGTCATGTTCCTAGGTTGTAAATTAGAATGGAATGTGCCAGGAGAAAAACCCCATGAGTTTATGTCTCATTCCTTCTTGTTCGTTGTTTTAATTTTTTTTAATCGGGGTAATGATTAGAATATGGTTTGTCCTAGGTGTACACAGTCTGGTTCATTTGTACATTATATATGTCTATTCATGTACAGAACCTCTTCCCATGTAAATTATTAGAGAGTGTTCCGTAGGCCTCCCTTGCTATATGGTCGTCCTTTTTGTTATATGTATTCAATAGGTATTTGTATACGTATGGTAACCCTAATCTTAATTTATCCATTCCCCCCACCTTTCCTTTTAGATGAGCATAGTTTGTTTTCTAAGTTGGTGCGTGTCTTTCTCTGTGGAAGTGTGATCATTTGTGTCAGTTGTTAGATAACACCTATAAGTGATATCATAGGATATATGTCTTTTGCTTTCCGACTTCCCTCATATTCTGGGAGTATCTCTAGGCTCATCTATGATGCCACAAAGAACAGTGTGTCATTGTTTTCCATGTCTAATATTCCACTGATTACATGGACCACATTTTCTTTATCCTTTCACCTGTCGATGCACATTTTGGTGGATTCCATGGCTTGGCTATTGTGAATATGGCTGAAGTGCCACTGTCGCAGCCTGTGTCTTCTCGATTCTGGTCTTCTCAGGTGAGAGGCCCAACGGTGGGCCTGCTGGACCAAACGGTAGCTCAATGTTTACTTTTACATGCAGCTCCTTTCTGTTCTCACTATTGGCTCTTACCACTTTACATCTCACCAGAAGCTAGAGGGCATACAGTTCTCTAAAACCGCTTCAGCACTTATTGTTCGTAGACTTTTAGCTGATGGTCAGTGGACTGGTGTGAGTTGAAACCATTTTGTATATTAGATTTGCAGGAGTCTAATAATTCCAAACGTTGAGACTTTATCCATTTTCCTTTTGTTAAGAAAAGAGTGGATAAAATTTACCTCTTCATACTATCTTCTTGAAAAAAATTGCCTGTTTTGAATTACTTGTCCATTCCCTAGCTCAGGATATTTGTGGAGGGCAGGTATCCTTTACAGCCCTGAGTCGTTGTGAATGTTAAGTGACCATCAGCTGTGGGCTTAGAGCCCCGCTTGCTTGAAACGACCACAAGGCGGCAGCATTTCTACATTTCCGACTCTGGGTTTTTGGGCAACAAAGCCTCCCTGGAAATCATGTAAGTAGGCTGAAAATTAGAGTGGAATGCGCCAGGGCAAGTCCCCAAGAGCTTATGTGTCCTTACTTCCTGTTTGTTTTTTAAATTTAACTTTTATTTATTATCAGAGCCAATTTGATACAAATGTTGTGCTTGTTCTAGGTGTACAGAACCGGGTATAATACGTCTATGGATCCATCTATTCTTCTTTGGATCCTTTCCCATGTAGGTTATTACAGAGTGGTGAATAGACCTCACTTGGTATTCCATAGGTATTTTGTGATTATATATTTCATATGTATTAGTACATGTCTCTTAACCCCCATATCCTAATTCATAAATTCCTTACATCTTTCCATTTCATTAAACATAATTTGTTTTGTTAATCCATGCATGTCCTTCTCTTGGAAATAAGTTCATGGATATCAATTTTTAGGTAACATCTAGAAGCGATGTCATAGGATATCTCCCCATATCCTAATGCATCCATTCCTTACACCTTTCCATTTCGTAAATAATTTTGTTTCCTTAACCCATGCGTGTCCTTCTCTTGGAAATAAGTTCATGGGTATCAATTTTTAGGTAACACCTAAAAGTGATGTCATAGGATATCTGTCTTTCTGTTTCGTTCTTCCTTCAAGTTGGCTGATGATCTTTAGGTCCTTCTATGGTGGTGCAAATGGCATTCTTTCATTCTTTTGCATGGTTGTGTACATGGACCACTTGATCTTTTCCCCCTGTTCTGTTGATGGACATTTTGGTTTCCTCGAAGTCTTGGCTATGGTAAATTCTGCTGCAGTGCAGTATTGCCAGCCTGTGTCTTTTTGATTCTGCTCTGCTTGGGGGATAGGCCCATCAAAGGGCCTACAAGATCACATGGTACCTCTATATTTATGTTTAAACGCACCTCCATTCTGTTCTCACTGCTGGCTCTTACCAGTTAACATCCCCCCAGCAGCTAGAGGGTACACAGTTCTCTGAAACTCCTTCGGCATTTTTTCTTTGTAAACTTTTTGCTGATGATCATTCTGAGGGCTGTGAGGTGAACATTTCTGTAGATTGGATTTTCATGGCTTTATTAATTCCTGATGTTGAGCATTTTTCCATGCCATTATTATTAAAATTAATTAATTAATTTATTGATTGATTTTTGGCTGTGTTGGGTCTTCGTTTCTGTGCGAGGGCTTTCTCTAGTTGTGGCAAGCGGGGGCCACTGTTCATCGTGGTGCGCGGGCCTCTCACTATCGCGACCTCTCTTGTTGCAGAGCACAGGCTCCAGACGCGCAGACTCAGTAGTTGTGGCTCATGGTCCTAGCTGCTCCGCGGCATGTGGGATCTTCCCAGACCAGGACTCGAACCCGTGTCCCCTATATTAG
Organism: Kogia breviceps; assembly: GCF_026419965.1. Lineage (NCBI taxonomy): Eukaryota > Metazoa > Chordata > Mammalia > Artiodactyla > Physeteridae > Kogia > Kogia breviceps. Next base: position 32,445,453 of record NC_081320.1, read on the forward strand.
CAGGCAAATTCTCCACCACTGTGCCACCAGGGAAGCCCTCCTTGCCATTTTTTTTATAAAAAAGAAAAAAAAAGACAAATTGTTTGTAAAATATGCCTGTTGAAATTGTCTTCTTGAAATGTTGACGTCTTTTCAATTTTCTGATCGATTGACGACCCCAGGATTTTTTTGAGGGCAGGTGTCATTTATAGGCCTGCAATGATTGTGAATATTAAGTGCCAAGTAGCGCAGGGTTTAATGCTGCTGTTGTGTGAAACGGCCACAAGGCGGCAGCATTTCTCCTCACCAAATCTGGCTTCCAGGGCAACATAGCCATAATGGAAGTTATGCTGTAGGTTGTAAATTAGAATGGAATGTGACAGGAAAATCCCCCATGAGTTTATGTCTCATTACTTCTTGTTTGTTTTTTCAATTTTATTTTTTATCACAGCAAATTTGATTATAATGTTTTGTTGGTTTTAGGTGTGCAAGATTTGGTTCTGTAAACACACATACATATATCTATTGTTCTTCTGATCCTTTTCCCATGAAGGTTTTGACACAATGCTGAGTCGTGTTCTCTTGGTATGCCGTAGGTCTTGGGTGATTATATATTTCACATGTGTTTGTATATCTCTGTTTACCCCAATGTCGTGATGTTTCCAATCCTCACACCTTTCCATCTGGTGAACCATAAGTTTGTTTAATGAATCTGTGATTGCCTTTCTCTGTGGAAATATCTTCATTGGTACCAATTTTTAGGTAACACCTATAAGTGATATCATACCATATGTATCTTTCACTTTCTCTCTTACTACCAGTTGTGTGATTACCTCTAGGTGCAGCATCTAGGGTGCTGCAAATGGCATTGTTTCATTTTTTTGCCTTGGCTAATATTCCATCTCTACTCGAACCAGTTCTTCTTTATCCAGTCATGTGTTCATGATCTTTACGCTTGCTTCCATGTCTTGGCTATTGTAATACTCCTGCAGTGCAGATCTGCCTGCCTGTGTCTTTCCAATTTGGTCTTTTTAGGTTATCGACCCTGAGGTGGGCCTGCTGGATCATAGAGTAGCTCAATGTTTACCCTTTAAAGGCACCTCCGTTGTGTTCCCATCAGGGGCTCTCACCAGGTTACGTGCCACTTCAACTTAGGGTATGCATTGCTCCACAACCCCTTCAGCATTGATTATTTGTAGTTTCTTGCTGATGGTTATTCTGAGTGGTGTGAGCTGATACCTGTTTCTGGATGGATTTGCATATGTCTCATAATCCCATGAAATTGAGCTTTCAGGAATGTCCTTTTATTTTTCAAACTGTGAGTACAGCTTACTTCTTCAAATGGGTTTCTTGAAGTATGTGCCACATTTTGAAACTTTTTGGCCTTTACCTTCATCCAGTCATTTTGAGGGCAGGTTTCCTTTACAGCCCTGCAGTCCTTGTTCATACGAAGTGAACATTAGCACAGATTTCAAAGCTGTTGTTGCAGGTAACGGCCAGGGGGCAGCAGCATTTCTACGTCCCCCAATCTGGTACCAAGTGAAAGAGACCTTCCTGCCAGTGATGTTCCTCAGTTATAAATTAGAGTGGAGTGTGCCCCGATAAACACCCCAAAAGCTTATGTCTTCTTGCTTATGTTTTTTTACATCTAATTTATATTTTTATTGGAGTATTATTCCACTGTGTGTATGGACCACTTCTTCTTTGTGCATTCCTCTGTTGATGGACATGTTCGTTGCTTCTAAGTTTTGACTGTGCTAAATGTTGCTGGAGTGCATGATTGCCAGCCTGTGACTTGTGGATTCTCGTTTTCTCAGGTGATAGTCCCAGCAGTGGGTATGCTTGATTGACTGGCAGCTCAATGTTTTACCTTTTCAAAGCACCTCCATTGTGTTTTCATTAGTGACTCTTACCACGTCCCACTTAGCACTGAGGGTACTCGTTTCTCCACAGCCCCTTCAGCATTCATTGTTGGCAGAATTCTTGCTCATGGCCATTTTGACTGGTGTGAGCTGGTAGGTTTTTGTAATTTGGATTTGCATGTTTTTAATAATTCCTAATGTTCAGCATTTTCCATACCTTTATCTTTTTTATTCAACATAAAAGGAAAAAAGTGGGAGTACAATATACCTCTTGAAATTGTCTTCTCGGAAGCTTGTCCTCTTTGGAATTTCTTGGTCGATTTTCGACCCCAGGATTTTTTTTGAGGGGAGGTGTCATTTACAGGCCTGCAATGATTATGAATATTTAGGGACCATTAGCACTGGGTTTAAAGCTGCTGTTGTGGGAAACGGCCACAAGGCGGCAGCATTTCTCCATTCCTAAATGTGGTTACTAGGGCAGCAGAGTCTCTCTGGAAGTCATGTTCCTAGGTTGTAAATTAGAATGGAATGTGCCAGGAGAAAAACCCCATGAGTTTATGTCTCATTCCTTCTTGTTCGTTGTTTTAATTTTTTTTAATCGGGGTAATGATTAGAATATGGTTTGTCCTAGGTGTACACAGTCTGGTTCATTTGTACATTATATATGTCTATTCATGTACAGAAGCTCTTCCCATGTAAATTATTAGAGAGTGTTCCGTAGGCCTCCCTTGCTATATGGTCGTCCTTTTTGTTATATGTATTCAATAGGTATTTGTATACGTATGGTAACCCTAATCTTAATTTATCCATTCCCCCCACCTTTCCTTTTAGATGAGCATAGTTTGTTTTCTAAGTTGGTGCGTGTCTTTCTCTGTGGAAGTGTGATCATTTGTGTCAGTTGTTAGATAACACCTATAAGTGATATCATAGGATATATGTCTTTTGCTTTCCGACTTCCCTCATATTCTGGGAGTATCTCTAGGCTCATCTATGATGCCACAAAGAACAGTGTGTCATTGTTTTCCATGTCTAATATTCCACTGATTACATGGACCACATTTTCTTTATCCTTTCACCTGTCGATGCACATTTTGGTGGATTCCATGGCTTGGCTATTGTGAATATGGCTGAAGTGCCACTGTCGCAGCCTGTGTCTTCTCGATTCTGGTCTTCTCAGGTGAGAGGCCCAACGGTGGGCCTGCTGGACCAAACGGTAGCTCAATGTTTACTTTTACATGCAGCTCCTTTCTGTTCTCACTATTGGCTCTTACCACTTTACATCTCACCAGAAGCTAGAGGGCATACAGTTCTCTAAAACCGCTTCAGCACTTATTGTTCGTAGACTTTTAGCTGATGGTCAGTGGACTGGTGTGAGTTGAAACCATTTTGTATATTAGATTTGCAGGAGTCTAATAATTCCAAACGTTGAGACTTTATCCATTTTCCTTTTGTTAAGAAAAGAGTGGATAAAATTTACCTCTTCATACTATCTTCTTGAAAAAAATTGCCTGTTTTGAATTACTTGTCCATTCCCTAGCTCAGGATATTTGTGGAGGGCAGGTATCCTTTACAGCCCTGAGTCGTTGTGAATGTTAAGTGACCATCAGCTGTGGGCTTAGAGCCCCGCTTGCTTGAAACGACCACAAGGCGGCAGCATTTCTACATTTCCGACTCTGGGTTTTTGGGCAACAAAGCCTCCCTGGAAATCATGTAAGTAGGCTGAAAATTAGAGTGGAATGCGCCAGGGCAAGTCCCCAAGAGCTTATGTGTCCTTACTTCCTGTTTGTTTTTTAAATTTAACTTTTATTTATTATCAGAGCCAATTTGATACAAATGTTGTGCTTGTTCTAGGTGTACAGAACCGGGTATAATACGTCTATGGATCCATCTATTCTTCTTTGGATCCTTTCCCATGTAGGTTATTACAGAGTGGTGAATAGACCTCACTTGGTATTCCATAGGTATTTTGTGATTATATATTTCATATGTATTAGTACATGTCTCTTAACCCCCATATCCTAATTCATAAATTCCTTACATCTTTCCATTTCATTAAACATAATTTGTTTTGTTAATCCATGCATGTCCTTCTCTTGGAAATAAGTTCATGGATATCAATTTTTAGGTAACATCTAGAAGCGATGTCATAGGATATCTCCCCATATCCTAATGCATCCATTCCTTACACCTTTCCATTTCGTAAATAATTTTGTTTCCTTAACCCATGCGTGTCCTTCTCTTGGAAATAAGTTCATGGGTATCAATTTTTAGGTAACACCTAAAAGTGATGTCATAGGATATCTGTCTTTCTGTTTCGTTCTTCCTTCAAGTTGGCTGATGATCTTTAGGTCCTTCTATGGTGGTGCAAATGGCATTCTTTCATTCTTTTGCATGGTTGTGTACATGGACCACTTGATCTTTTCCCCCTGTTCTGTTGATGGACATTTTGGTTTCCTCGAAGTCTTGGCTATGGTAAATTCTGCTGCAGTGCAGTATTGCCAGCCTGTGTCTTTTTGATTCTGCTCTGCTTGGGGGATAGGCCCATCAAAGGGCCTACAAGATCACATGGTACCTCTATATTTATGTTTAAACGCACCTCCATTCTGTTCTCACTGCTGGCTCTTACCAGTTAACATCCCCCCAGCAGCTAGAGGGTACACAGTTCTCTGAAACTCCTTCGGCATTTTTTCTTTGTAAACTTTTTGCTGATGATCATTCTGAGGGCTGTGAGGTGAACATTTCTGTAGATTGGATTTTCATGGCTTTATTAATTCCTGATGTTGAGCATTTTTCCATGCCATTATTATTAAAATTAATTAATTAATTTATTGATTGATTTTTGGCTGTGTTGGGTCTTCGTTTCTGTGCGAGGGCTTTCTCTAGTTGTGGCAAGCGGGGGCCACTGTTCATCGTGGTGCGCGGGCCTCTCACTATCGCGACCTCTCTTGTTGCAGAGCACAGGCTCCAGACGCGCAGACTCAGTAGTTGTGGCTCATGGTCCTAGCTGCTCCGCGGCATGTGGGATCTTCCCAGACCAGGACTCGAACCCGTGTCCCCTATATTAGCAGGCAAATTCTCCACCACTGTGCCACCAGGGAAGCCCTCCTTGCCATTTTTTTTATAAAAAAGAAAAAAAAAGACAAATTGTTTGTAAAATATGCCTGTTGAAATTGTCTTCTTGAAATGTTGACGTCTTTTCAATTTTCTGATCGATTGACGACCCCAGGATTTTTTTGAGGGCAGGTGTCATTTATAGGCCTGCAATGATTGTGAATATTAAGTGCCAAGTAGCGCAGGGTTTAATGCTGCTGTTGTGTGAAACGGCCACAAGGCGGCAGCATTTCTCCTCACCAAATCTGGCTTCCAGGGCAACATAGCCATAATGGAAGTTATGCTGTAGGTTGTAAATTAGAATGGAATGTGACAGGAAAATCCCCCATGAGTTTATGTCTCATTACTTCTTGTTTGTTTTTTCAATTTTATTTTTTATCACAGCAAATTTGATTATAATGTTTTGTTGGTTTTAGGTGTGCAAGATTTGGTTCTGTAAACACACATACATATATCTATTGTTCTTCTGATCCTTTTCCCATGAAGGTTTTGACACAATGCTGAGTCGTGTTCTCTTGGTATGCCATAGGTCTTGGGTGATTATATATTTCACATGTGTTTGTATATCTCTGTTTACCCCAATGTCGTGATGTTTCCAATCCTCACACCTTTCCATCTGGTGAACCATAAGTTTGTTTAATGAATCTGTGATTGCCTTTCTCTGTGGAAATATCTTCATTGGTACCAATTTTTAGGTAACACCTATAAGTGATATCATACCATATGTATCTTTCACTTTCTCTCTTACTACCAGTTGTGTGATTACCTCTAGGTGCAGCATCTAGGGTGCTGCAAATGGCATTGTTTCATTTTTTTGCCTTGGCTAATATTCCATCTCTACTCGAACCAGTTCTTCTTTATCCAGTCATGTGTTCATGATCTTTACGCTTGCTTCCATGTCTTGGCTATTGTAATACTCCTGCAGTGCAGATCTGCCTGCCTGTGTCTTTCCAATTTGGTCTTTTTAGGTTATCGACCCTGAGGTGGGCCTGCTGGATCATAGAGTAGCTCAATGTTTACCCTTTAAAGGCACCTCCGTTGTGTTCCCATCAGGGGCTCTCACCAGGTTACGTGCCACTTCAACTTAGGGTATGCATTGCTCCACAACCCCTTCAGCATTGATTATTTGTAGTTTCTTGCTGATGGTTATTCTGAGTGGTGTGAGCTGATACCTGTTTCTGGATGGATTTGCATATGTCTCATAATCCCATGAAATTGAGCTTTCAGGAATGTCCTTTTATTTTTCAAACTGTGAGTACAGCTTACTTCTTCAAATGGGTTTCTTGAAGTATGTGCCACATTTTGAAACTTTTTGGCCTTTACCTTCATCCAGTCATTTTGAGGGCAGGTTTCCTTTACAGCCCTGCAGTCCTTGTTCATACGAAGTGAACATTAGCACAGATTTCAAAGCTGTTGTTGCAGGTAACGGCCAGGGGGCAGCAGCATTTCTACGTCCCCCAATCTGGTACCAAGTGAAAGAGACCTTCCTGCCAGTGATGTTCCTCAGTTATAAATTAGAGTGGAGTGTGCCCCGATAAACACCCCAAAAGCTTATGTCTTCTTGCTTATGTTTTTTTACATCTAATTTATATTTTTATTGGAGTATTATTCCACTGTGTGTATGGACCACTTCTTCTTTGTGCATTCCTCTGTTGATGGACATGTTCGTTGCTTCTAAGTTTTGACTGTGCTAAATGTTGCTGGAGTGCATGATTGCCAGCCTGTGACTTGTGGATTCTCGTTTTCTCAGGTGATAGTCCCAGCAGTGGGTATGCTTGATTGACTGGCAGCTCAATGTTTTACCTTTTCAAAGCACCTACATTGTGTTTTCATTAGTGACTCTTACCACGTCCCACTTAGCACTGAGGGTACTCGTTTCTCCACAGCCCCTTCAGCATTCATTGTTGGCAGAATTCTTGCTCATGGCCATTTTGACTGGTGTGAGCTGGTAGGTTTTTGTAATTTGGATTTGCATGTTTTTAATAATTCCTAATGTTCAGCATTTTCCATACCTTTATCTTTTTTATTCAACATAAAAGGAAAAAAGTGGGAGTACAATATACCTCTTGAAATTGTCTTCTCGGAAGCTTGTCCTCTTTGGAATTTCTTGGTCGATTTTCGACCCCAGGATTTTTTTTGAGGGGAGGTGTCATTTACAGGCCTGCAATGATTATGAATATTTAGGGACCATTAGCACTGGGTTTAAAGCTGCTGTTGTGGGAAACGGCCACAAGGCGGCAGCATTTCTCCATTCCTAAATGTGGTTACTAGGGCAGCAGAGTCTCTCTGGAAGTCATGTTCCTAGGTTGTAAATTAGAATGGAATGTGCCAGGAGAAAAACCCCATGAGTTTATGTCTCATTCCTTCTTGTTCGTTGTTTTAATTTTTTTTAATCGGGGTAATGATTAGAATATGGTTTGTCCTAGGTGTACACAGTCTGGTTCATTTGTACATTATATATGTCTATTCATGTACAGAACCTCTTCCCATGTAAATTATTAGAGAGTGTTCCGTAGGCCTCCCTTGCTATATGGTCGTCCTTTTTGTTATATGTATTCAATAGGTATTTGTATACGTATGGTAACCCTAATCTTAATTTATCCATTCCCCCCACCTTTCCTTTTAGATGAGCATAGTTTGTTTTCTAAGTTGGTGCGTGTCTTTCTCTGTGGAAGTGTGATCATTTGTGTCAGTTGTTAGATAACACCTATAAGTGATATCATAGGATATATGTCTTTTGCTTTCCGACTTCCCTCATATTCTGGGAGTATCTCTAGGCTCATCTATGATGCCACAAAGAACAGTGTGTCATTGTTTTCCATGTCTAATATTCCACTGATTACATGGACCACATTTTCTTTATCCTTTCACCTGTCGATGCACATTTTGGTGGATTCCATGGCTTGGCTATTGTGAATATGGCTGAAGTGCCACTGTCGCAGCCTGTGTCTTCTCGATTCTGGTCTTCTCAGGTGAGAGGCCCAACGGTGGGCCTGCTGGACCAAACGGTAGCTCAATGTTTACTTTTACATGCAGCTCCTTTCTGTTCTCACTATTGGCTCTTACCACTTTACATCTCACCAGAAGCTAGAGGGCATACAGTTCTCTAAAACCGCTTCAGCACTTATTGTTCGTAGACTTTTAGCTGATGGTCAGTGGACTGGTGTGAGTTGAAACCATTTTGTATATTAGATTTGCAGGAGTCTAATAATTCCTAACGTTGAGACTTTATCCATTTTCCTTTTGTTAAGAAAAGAGTGGATAAAATTTACCTCTTCATACTATCTTCTTGAAAAAAATTGCCTGTTTTGAATTACTTGTCCATTCCCTAGCTCAGGATATTTGTGGAGGGCAGGTATCCTTTACAGCCCTGAGTCGTTGTGAATGTTAAGTGACCATCAGCTGTGGGCTTAGAGCCCCGCTTGCTTGAAACGACCACAAGGCGGCAGCATTTCTACATTTCCGACTCTGGGTTTTTGGGCAACAAAGCCTCCCTGGAAATCATGTAAGTAGGCTGAAAATTAGAGTGGAATGCGCCAGGGCAAGTCCCCAAGAGCTTATGTGTCCTTACTTCCTGTTTGTTTTTTAAATTTAACTTTTATTTATTATCAGAGCCAATTTGATACAAATGTTGTGCTTGTTCTAGGTGTACAGAACCGGGTATAATACGTCTATGGATCCATCTATTCTTCTTTGGATCCTTTCCCATGTAGGTTATTACAGAGTGGTGAATAGACCTCACTTGGTATTCCATAGGTATTTTGTGATTATATATTTCATATGTATTAGTACATGTCTCTTAACCCCCATATCCTAATTCATAAATTCCTTACATCTTTCCATTTCATTAAACATAATTTGTTTTGTTAATCCATGCATGTCCTTCTCTTGGAAATAAGTTCATGGATATCAATTTTTAGGTAACATCTAGAAGCGATGTCATAGGATATCTCCCCATATCCTAATGCATCCATTCCTTACACCTTTCCATTTCGTAAATAATTTTGTTTCCTTAACCCATGCGTGTCCTTCTCTTGGAAATAAGTTCATGGGTATCAATTTTTAGGTAACACCTAAAAGTGATGTCATAGGATATCTGTCTTTCTGTTTCGTTCTTCCTTCAAGTTGGCTGATGATCTTTAGGTCCTTCTATGGTGGTGCAAATGGCATTCTTTCATTCTTTTGCATGGTTGTGTACATGGACCACTTGATCTTTTCCCCCTGTTCTGTTGATGGACATTTTGGTTTCCTCGAAGTCTTGGCTATGGTAAATTCTGCTGCAGTGCAGTATTGCCAGCCTGTGTCTTTTTGATTCTGCTCTGCTTGGGGGATAGGCCCATCAAAGGGCCTACAAGATCACATGGTACCTCTATATTTATGTTTAAACGCACCTCCATTCTGTTCTCACTGCTGGCTCTTACCAGTTAACATCCCCCCAGCAGCTAGAGGGTACACAGTTCTCTGAAACTCCTTCGGCATTTTTTCTTTGTAAACTTTTTGCTGATGATCATTCTGAGGGCTGTGAGGTGAACATTTCTGTAGATTGGATTTTCATGGCTTTATTAATTCCTGATGTTGAGCATTTTTCCATGCCATTATTATTAAAATTAATTAATTAATTTATTGATTGATTTTTGGCTGTGTTGGGTCTTCGTTTCTGTGCGAGGGCTTTCTCTAGTTGTGGCAAGCGGGGGCCACTGTTCATCGTGGTGCGCGGGCCTCTCACTATCGCGACCTCTCTTGTTGCAGAGCACAGGCTCCAGACGCGCAGACTCAGTAGTTGTGGCTCATGGTCCTAGCTGCTCCGCGGCATGTGGGATCTTCCCAGACCAGGACTCGAACCCGTGTCCCCTATATTAGCAGGCAAATTCTCCACCACTGTGCCACCAGGGAAGCCCTCCTTGCCATTTTTTTTATAAAAAAGAAAAAAAAAGACAAATTGTTTGTAAAATATGCCTGTTGAAATTGTCTTCTTGAAATGTTGACGTCTTTTCAATTTTCTGATCGATTGACGACCCCAGGATTTTTTTGAGGGCAGGTGTCATTTATAGGCCTGCAATGATTGTGAATATTAAGTGCCAAGTAGCGCAGGGTTTAATGCTGCTGTTGTGTGAAACGGCCACAAGGCGGCAGCATTTCTCCTCACCAAATCTGGCTTCCAGGGCAACATAGCCATAATGGAAGTTATGCTGTAGGTTGTAAATTAGAATGGAATGTGACAGGAAAATCCCCCATGAGTTTATGTCTCATTACTTCTTGTTTGTTTTTTCAATTTTATTTTTTATCACAGCAAATTTGATTATAATGTTTTGTTGGTTCTAGGTGTGCAAGATTTGGTTCTGTAAACACACATACATATATCTATTGTTCTTCTGATCCTTTTCCCATGAAGGTTATGACACAATGCTGAGTCGTGTTCTCTTGGTATGCCATAGGTCTTGGGTGATTATATATTTCACATGTGTTTGTATATCTCTGTTTACCCCAATGTCGTGATGTTTCCAATCCTCACACCTTTCCATCTGGTGAACCATAAGTTTGTTTAATGAATCTGTGATTGCCTTTCTCTGTGGAAATATCTTCATTGGTACCAATTTTTAGGTAACACCTATAAGTGATATCATACCATATGTATCTTTCACTTTCTCTCTTACTACCAGTTGCGTGATTACCTCTAGGTGCAGCATCTAGGGTGCTGCAAATGGCATTGTTTCATTTTTTTGCCTTGGCTAATATTCCAACTCTACTCGAACCAGTTCTTCTATTTTTTTTTTTTTTTTGCGGTATTCGGTTCTCTCACTTGTGGCCTCTCCCATTGCGGAACACACGCTCCGGACGCGCAGGCCTAGCGGCCATGGCTCACGGGCTTAGTTGCTCCGCGGCATGTGGGATCTTCCTGGACCAGGGCACGAACCCGTGTCCCCTGCATTGGCAGGCGGATTCTCAACCACTGCGCCACCAGGGAAGCCCATGAACCAGTTCTTCTTTATCCAGTCATGTGTTCATGATCTTTACGCTTGCTTCCATGTCTTGGCTATTGTAATACTCCTGCAGTGCAGATCTGCCTGCCTGTGTCTTTCCAATTTGGTCTTTTTAGGTTATAGACCCTGAGGTGGGCCTGCTGGATCATAGAGTAGCTCAATGTTTACCCTTTAAAGGCACCTCCGTTGTGTTCCCATCAGGGGCTCTCACCAGGTTACGTGCCACTTCAACTTAGGGTATGCATTGCTCCACAACCCCTTCAGCATTGATTATTTGTAGTTTCTTGCTGATGGTTATTCTGAGTGGTGTGAGCTGATACCTGTTTCTGGATGGATTTGCATATGTCTCATAATCCCATGAAATTGAGCTTTCAGGAATGTCCTTTTATTTTTCAAACTGTGAGTACAGCTTACTTCTTCAAATGGGTTTCTTGAAGTATGTGCCACATTTTGAAACTTTTTGGCCTTTACCTTCATCCAGTCATTTTGAGGGCAGGTTTCCTTTACAGCCCTGCAGTCCTTGTTCATACGAAGTGAACATTAGCACAGATTTCAAAGCTGTTGTTGCAGGTAACGGCCAGGGGGCAGCAGCATTTCTACGTCCCCCAATCTGGTACCAAGTGAAAGAGACCTTCCTGCCAGTGATGTTCCTCAGTTATAAATTAGAGTGGAGTGTGCCCCGATAAACACCCCAAAAGCTTATGTCTTCTTGCTTATGTTTTTTTACATCTAATTTATATTTTTATTGGAGTATTATTCCACTGTGTGTATGGACCACTTCTTCTTTGTGCATTCCTCTGTTGATGGACATGTTCGTTGCTTCTAAGTTTTGACTGTGCTAAATGTTGCTGGAGTGCATGATTGCCAGCCTGTGACTTGTGGATTCTCGTTTTCTCAGGTGATAGTCCCAGCAGTGGGTATGCTTGATTGACTGGCAGCTCAATGTTTTACCTTTTCAAAGCACCTCCATTGTGTTTTCATTAGTGACTCTTACCACGTCCCACTTAGCACTGAGGGTACTCGTTTCTCCACAGCCCCTTCAGCATTCATTGTTGGCAGAATTCTTGCTCATGGCCATTTTGACTGGTGTGAGCTGGTAGGTTTTTGTAATTTGGATTTGCATGTTTTTAATAATTCCTAATGTTCAGCATTTTCCATACCTTTATCTTTTTTATTCAACATAAAAGGAAAAAAGTGGGAGTACAATATACCTCTTGAAATTGTCTTCTCGGAAGCTTGTCCTCTTTGGAATTTCTTGGTCGATTTTCGACCCCAAGATTTTTTTTTGAGGGGAGGTGTCATTTACAGGCCTGCAATGATTATGAATATTTAGGGACCATTAGCACTGGGTTTAAAGCTGCTGTTGTGGGAAACGGCCACAAGGCGGCAGCATTTCTCCATTCCTAAATGTGGTTACTAGGGCAGCAGAGTCTCTCTGGAAGTCATGTTCCTAGGTTGTAAATTAGAATGGAATGTGCCAGGAGAAAAACCCCATGAGTTTATGTCTCATTCCTTCTTGTTCGTTGTTTTAATTTTTTTTAATCGGGGTAATGATTAGAATATGGTTTGTCCTAGGTGTACACAGTCTGGTTCATTTGTACATTATATATGTCTATTCATGTACAGAACCTCTTCCCATGTAAATTATTAGAGAGTGTTCCGTAGGCCTCCCTTGCTATATGGTCGTCCTTTTTGTTATATGTATTCAATAGGTATTTGTATACGTATGGTAACCCTAATCTTAATTTATCCATTCCCCCCACCTTTCCTTTTAGATGAGCATAGTTTGTTTTCTAAGTTGGTGCGTGTCTTTCTCTGTGGAAGTGTGATCATTTGTGTCAGTTGTTAGATAACACCTATAAGTGATATCATAGGATATATGTCTTTTGCTTTCCGACTTCCCTCATATTCTGGGAGTATCTCTAGGCTCATCTATGATGCCACAAAGAACAGTGTGTCATTGTTTTCCATGTCTAATATTCCACTGATTACATGGACCACATTTTCTTTATCCTTTCACCTGTCGATGCACATTTTGGTGGATTCCATGGCTTGGCTATTGTGAATATGGCTGAAGTGCCACTGTCGCAGCCTGTGTCTTCTCGATTCTGGTCTTCTCAGGTGAGAGGCCCAACGGTGGGCCTGCTGGACCAAACGGTAGCTCAATGTTTACTTTTACATGCAGCTCCTTTCTGTTCTCACTATTGGCTCTTACCACTTTACATCTCACCAGAAGCTAGAGGGCATACAGTTCTCTAAAACCGCTTCAGCACTTATTGTTCGTAGACTTTTAGCTGATGGTCAGTGGACTGGTGTGAGTTGAAACCATTTTGTATATTAGATTTGCAGGAGTCTAATAATTCCAAACGTTGAGACTTTATCCATTTTCCTTTTGTTAAGAAAAGAGTGGATAAAATTTACCTCTTCATACTATCTTCTTGAAAAAAATTGCCTGTTTTGAATTACTTGTCCATTCCCTAGCTCAGGATATTTGTGGAGGGCAGGTATCCTTTACAGCCCTGAGTCGTTGTGAATGTTAAGTGACCATCAGCTGTGGGCTTAGAGCCCCGCTTGCTTGAAACGACCACAAGGCGGCAGCATTTCTACATTTCCGACTCTGGGTTTTTGGGCAACAAAGCCTCCCTGGAAATCATGTAAGTAGGCTGAAAATTAGAGTGGAATGCGCCAGGGCAAGTCCCCAAGAGCTTATGTGTCCTTACTTCCTGTTTGTTTTTTAAATTTAACTTTTATTTATTATCAGAGCCAATTTGATACAAATGTTGTGCTTGTTCTAGGTGTACAGAACCGGGTATAATACGTCTATGGATCCATCTATTCTTCTTTGGATCCTTTCCCATGTAGGTTATTACAGAGTGGTGAATAGACCTCACTTGGTATTCCATAGGTATTTTCTGATTATATATTTCATATGTATTAGTACATGTCTCTTAACCCCCATATCCTAATTCATAAATTCCTTACATCTTTCCATTTCATTAAACATAATTTGTTTTGTTAATCCATGCATGTCCTTCTCTTGGAAATAAGTTCATGGATATCAATTTTTAGGTAACATCTAGAAGCGATGTCATAGGATATCTCCCCATATCCTAATGCATCCATTCCTTACACCTTTCCATTTCGTAAATAATTTTGTTTCCTTAACCCATGCGTGTCCTTCTCTTGGAAATAAGTTCATGGGTATCAATTTTTAGGTAACACCTAAAAGTGATGTCATAGGATATCTGTCTTTCTGTTTCGTTCTTCCTTCAAGTTGGCTGATGATCTTTAGGTCCTTCTATGGTGGTGCAAATGGCATTCTTTCATTCTTTTGCATGGTTGTGTACATGGACCACTTGATCTTTTCCCCCTGTTCTGTTGATGGACATTTTGGTTTCCTCGAAGTCTTGGCTATGGTAAATTCTGCTGCAGTGCAGTATTGCCAGCCTGTGTCTTTTTGATTCTGCTCTGCTTGGGGGATAGGCCCATCAAAGGGCCTACAAGATCACATGGTACCTCTATATTTATGTTTAAACGCACCTCCATTCTGTTCTCACTGCTGGCTCTTACCAGTTAACATCCCCCCAGCAGCTAGAGGGTACACAGTTCTCTGAAACTCCTTCGGCATTTTTTCTTTGTAAACTTTTTGCTGATGATCATTCTGAGGGCTGTGAGGTGAACATTTCTGTAGATTGGATTTTCATGGCTTTATTAATTCCTGATGTTGAGCATTTTTCCATGCCATTATTATTAAAATTAATTAATTAATTTATTGATTGATTTTTGGCTGTGTTGGGTCTTCGTTTCTGTGTGAGGGCTTTCTCTAGTTGTGGCAAGCGGGGGCCACTGTTCATCGTGGTGCGCGGGCCTCTCACTATCGCGACCTCTCTTGTTGCAGAGCACAGGCTCCAGACGCGCAGACTCAGTAGTTGTGGCTCATGGTCCTAGCTGCTCCGCGGCATGTGGGATCTTCCCAGACCAGGACTCGAACCCGTGTCCCCTATATTAGCAGGCAAATTCTCCACCACTGTGCCACCAGGGAAGCCCTCCTTGCCATTTTTTTTATAAAAAAGAAAAAAAAAGACAAATTGTTTGTAAAATATGCCTGTTGAAATTGTCTTCTTGAAATGTTGACGTCTTTTCAATTTTCTGATCGATTGACGACCCCAGGATTTTTTTGAGGGCAGGTGTCATTTATAGGCCTGCAATGATTGTGAATATTAAGTGCCAAGTAGCGCAGGGTTTAATGCTGCTGTTGTGTGAAACGGCCACAAGGCGGCAGCATTTCTCCTCACCAAATCTGGCTTCCAGGGCAACATAGCCATAATGGAAGTTATGCTGTAGGTTGTAAATTAGAATGGAATGTGACAGGAAAATCCCCCATGAGTTTATGTCTCATTACTTCTTGTTTGTTTTTTCAATTTTATTTTTTATCACAGCAAATTTGATTATAATGTTTTGTTGGTTCTAGGTGTGCAAGATTTGGTTCTGTAAACACACATACATATATCTATTGTTCTTCTGATCCTTTTCCCATGAAGGTTATGACACAATGCTGAGTCGTGTTCTCTTGGTATGCCATAGGTCTTGGGTGATTATATATTTCACATGTGTTTGTATATCTCTGTTTACCCCAATGTCGTGATGTTTCCAATCCTCACACCTTTCCATCTGGTGAACCATAAGTTTGTTTAATGAATCTGTGATTGCCTTTCTCTGTGGAAATATCTTCATTGGTACCAATTTTTAGGTAACACCTATAAGTGATATCATACCATATGTATCTTTCACTTTCTCTCTTACTACCAGTTGCGTGATTACCTCTAGGTGCAGCATCTAGGGTGCTGCAAATGGCATTGTTTCATTTTTTTGCCTTGGCTAATATTCCAACTCTACTCGAACCAGTTCTTCTATTTTTTTTTTTTTTTGCGGTATTCGGTTCTCTCACTTGTGGCCTCTCCCATTGCGGAACACACGCTCCGGACGCGCAGGCCTAGCGGCCATGGCTCACGGGCTTAGTTGCTCCGCGGCATGTGGGATCTTCCCGGACCAGGGCACGAACCCGTGTCCCCTGCATTGGCAGGCGGATTCTCAACCACTGCGCCACCAGGGAAGCCCATGAACCAGTTCTTCTTTATCCAGTCATGTGTTCATGATCTTTACGCTTGCTTCCATGTCTTGGCTATTGTAATACTCCTGCAGTGCAGATCTGCCTGCCTGTGTCTTTCCAATTTGGTCTTTTTAGGTTATAGACCCTGAGGTGGGCCTGCTGGATCATAGAGTAGCTCAATGTTTACCCTTTAAAGGCACCTCCGTTGTGTTCCCATCAGGGGCTCTCACCAGGTTACGTGCCACTTCAACTTAGGGTATGCATTGCTCCACAACCCCTTCAGCATTGATTATTTGTAGTTTCTTGCTGATGGTTATTCTGAGTGGTGTGAGCTGATACCTGTTTCTGGATGGATTTGCATATGTCTCATAATCCCATGAAATTGAGCTTTCAGGAATGTCCTTTTATTTTTCAAACTGTGAGTACAGCTTACTTCTTCAAATGGGTTTCTTGAAGTATGTGCCACATTTTGAAACTTTTTGGCCTTTACCTTCATCCAGTCATTTTGAGGGCAGGTTTCCTTTACAGCCCTGCAGTCCTTGTTCATACGAAGTGAACATTAGCACAGATTTCAAAGCTGTTGTTGCAGGTAACGGCCAGGGGGCAGCAGCATTTCTACGTCCCCCAATCTGGTACCAAGTGAAAGAGACCTTCCTGCCAGTGATGTTCCTCAGTTATAAATTAGAGTGGAGTGTGCCCCGATAAACACCCCAAAAGCTTATGTCTTCTTGCTTATGTTTTTTTACATCTAATTTATATTTTTATTGGAGTATTATTCCACTGTGTGTATGGACCACTTCTTCTTTGTGCATTCCTCTGTTGATGGACATGTTCGTTGCTTCTAAGTTTTGACTGTGCTAAATGTTGCTGGAGTGCATGATTGCCAGCCTGTGACTTGTGGATTCTCGTTTTCTCAGGTGATAGTCCCAGCAGTGGGTATGCTTGATTGACTGGCAGCTCAATGTTTTACCTTTTCAAAGCACCTCCATTGTGTTTTCATTAGTGACTCTTACCACGTCCCACTTAGCACTGAGGGTACTCGTTTCTCCACAGCCCCTTCAGCATTCATTGTTGGCAGAATTCTTGCTCATGGCCATTTTGACTGGTGTGAGCTGGTAGGTTTTTGTAATTTGGATTTGCATGTTTTTAATAATTCCTAATGTTCAGCATTTTCCATACCTTTATCTTTTTTATTCAACATAAAAGGAAAAAAGTGGGAGTACAATATACCTCTTGAAATTGTCTTCTCGGAAGCTTGTCCTCTTTGGAATTTCTTGGTCGATTTTCGACCCCAGGATTTTTTTTGAGGGGAGGTGTCATTTACAGGCCTGCAATGATTATGAATATTTAGGGACCATTAGCACTGGGTTTAAAGCTGCTGTTGTGGGAAACGGCCACAAGGCGGCAGCATTTCTCCATTCCTAAATGTGGTTACTAGGGCAGCAGAGTCTCTCTGGAAGTCATGTTCCTAGGTTGTAAATTAGAATGGAATGTGCCAGGAGAAAAACCCCATGAGTTTATGTCTCATTCCTTCTTGTTCGTTGTTTTAATTTTTTTTAATCGGGGTAATGATTAGAATATGGTTTGTCCTAGGTGTACACAGTCTGGTTCATTTGTACATTATATATGTCTATTCATGTACAGAACCTCTTCCCATGTAAATTATTAGAGAGTGTTCCGTAGGCCTCCCTTGCTATATGGTCGTCCTTTTTGTTATATGTATTCAATAGGTATTTGTATACGTATGGTAACCCTAATCTTAATTTATCCATTCCCCCCACCTTTCCTTTTAGATGAGCATAGTTTGTTTTCTAAGTTGGTGCGTGTCTTTCTCTGTGGAAGTGTGATCATTTGTGTCAGTTGTTAGATAACACCTATAAGTGATATCATAGGATATATGTCTTTTGCTTTCCGACTTCCCTCATATTCTGGGAGTATCTCTAGGCTCATCTATGATGCCACAAAGAACAGTGTGTCATTGTTTTCCATGTCTAATATTCCACTGATTACATGGACCACATTTTCTTTATCCTTTCACCTGTCGATGCACATTTTGGTGGATTCCATGGCTTGGCTATTGTGAATATGGCTGAAGTGCCACTGTCGCAGCCTGTGTCTTCTCGATTCTGGTCTTCTCAGGTGAGAGGCCCAACGGTGGGCCTGCTGGACCAAACGGTAGCTCAATGTTTACTTTTACATGCAGCTCCTTTCTGTTCTCACTATTGGCTCTTACCACTTTACATCTCACCAGAAGCTAGAGGGCATACAGTTCTCTAAAACCGCTTCAGCACTTATTGTTCGTAGACTTTTAGCTGATGGTCAGTGGACTGGTGTGAGTTGAAACCATTTTGTATATTAGATTTGCAGGAGTCTAATAATTCCTAACGTTGAGACTTTATCCATTTTCCTTTTGTTAAGAAAAGAGTGGATAAAATTTACCTCTTCATACTATCTTCTTGAAAAAAATTGCCTGTTTTGAATTACTTGTCCATTCCCTAGCTCAGGATATTTGTGGAGGGCAGGTATCCTTTACAGCCCTGAGTCGTTGTGAATGTTAAGTGACCATCAGCTGTGGGCTTAGAGCCCCGCTTGCTTGAAACGACCACAAGGCGGCAGCATTTCTACATTTCCGACTCTGGGTTTTTGGGCAACAAAGCCTCCCTGGAAATCATGTAAGTAGGCTGAAAATTAGAGTGGAATGCGCCAGGGCAAGTCCCCAAGAGCTTATGTGTCCTTACTTCCTGTTTGTTTTTTAAATTTAACTTTTATTTATTAGAGCCAATTTGATACAAATGTTGTGCTTGTTCTAGGTGTACAGAACCGGGTATAATACGTCTATGGATCCATCTATTCTTCTTTGGATCCTTTCCCATGTAGGTTATTACAGAGTGGTGAATAGACCTCACTTGGTATTCCATAGGTATTTTGTGATTATATATTTCATATGTATTAGTACATGTCTCTTAACCCCCATATCCTAATTCATAAATTCCTTACATCTTTCCATTTCATTAAACATAATTTGTTTTGTTAATCCATGCATGTCCTTCTCTTGGAAATAAGTTCATGGATATCAATTTTTAGGTAACATCTAGAAGCGATGTCATAGGATATCTCCCCATATCCTAATGCATCCATTCCTTACACCTTTCCATTTCGTAAATAATTTTGTTTCCTTAACCCATGCGTGTCCTTCTCTTGGAAATAAGTTCATGGGTATCAATTTTTAGGTAACACCTAAAAGTGATGTCATAGGATATCTGTCTTTCTGTTTCGTTCTTCCTTCAAGTTGGCTGATGATCTTTAGGTCCTTCTATGGTGGTGCAAATGGCATTCTTTCATTCTTTTGCATGGTTGTGTACATGGACCACTTGATCTTTTCCCCCTGTTCTGTTGATGGACATTTTGGTTTCCTCGAAGTCTTGGCTATGGTAAATTCTGCTGCAGTGCAGTATTGCCAGCCTGTGTCTTTTTGATTCTGCTCTGCTTGGGGGATAGGCCCATCAAAGGGCCTACAAGATCACATGGTACCTCTATATTTATGTTTAAACGCACCTCCATTCTGTTCTCACTGCTGGCTCTTACCAGTTAACATCCCCCCAGCAGCTAGAGGGTACACAGTTCTCTGAAACTCCTTCGGCATTTTTTCTTTGTAAACTTTTTGCTGATGATCATTCTGAGGGCTGTGAGGTGAACATTTCTGTAGATTGGATTTTCATGGCTTTATTAATTCCTGATGTTGAGCATTTTTCCATGCCATTATTATTAAAATTAATTAATTAATTTATTGATTGATTTTTGGCTGTGTTGGGTCTTCGTTTCTGTGCGAGGGCTTTCTCTAGTTGTGGCAAGCGGGGGCCACTGTTCATCGTGGTGCGCGGGCCTCTCACTATCGCGACCTCTCTTGTTGCAGAGCACAGGCTCCAGACGCGCAGACTCAGTAGTTGTGGCTCATGGTCCTAGCTGCTCCGCGGCATGTGGGATCTTCCCAGACCAGGACTCGAACCCGTGTCCCCTATATTAGCAGGCAAATTCTCCACCACTGTGCCACCAGGGAAGCCCTCCTTGCCATTTTTTTTATAAAAAAGAAAAAAAAAGACAAATTGTTTGTAAAATATGCCTGTTGAAATTGTCTTCTTGAAATGTTGACGTCTTTTCAATTTTCTGATCGATTGACGACCCCAGGATTTTTTTGAGGGCAGGTGTCATTTATAGGCCTGCAATGATTGTGAATATTAAGTGCCAAGTAGCGCAGGGTTTAATGCTGCTGTTGTGTGAAACGGCCACAAGGCGGCAGCATTTCTCCTCACCAAATCTGGCTTCCAGGGCAACATAGCCATAATGGAAGTTATGCTGTAGGTTGTAAATTAGAATGGAATGTGACAGGAAAATCCCCCATGAGTTTATGTCTCATTACTTCTTGTTTGTTTTTTCAATTTTATTTTTTATCACAGCAAATTTGATTATAATGTTTTGTTGGTTTTAGGTGTGCAAGATTTGGTTCTGTAAACACACATACATATATCTATTGTTCTTCTGATCCTTTTCCCATGAAGGTTTTGACACAATGCTGAGTCGTGTTCTCTTGGTATGCCATAGGTCTTGGGTGATTATATATTTCACATGTGTTTGTATATCTCTGTTTACCCCAATGTCGTGATGTTTCCAATCCTCACACCTTTCCATCTGGTGAACCATAAGTTTGTTTAATGAATCTGTGATTGCCTTTCTCTGTGGAAATATCTTCATTGGTACCAATTTTTAGGTAACACCTATAAGTGATATCATACCATATGTATCTTTCACTTTCTCTCTTACTACCAGTTGTGTGATTACCTCTAGGTGCAGCATCTAGGGTGCTGCAAATGGCATTGTTTCATTTTTTTGCCTTGGCTAATATTCCATCTCTACTCGAACCAGTTCTTCTTTATCCACTCATGTGTTCATGATCTTTACGCTTGCTTCCATGTCTTGGCTATTGTAATACTCCTGCAGTGCAGATCTGCCTGCCTGTGTCTTTCCAATTTGGTCTTTTTAGGTTATAGACCCTGAGGTGGGCCTGCTGGATCATAGAGTAGCTCAATGTTTACCCTTTAAAGGCACCTCCGTTGTGTTCCCATCAGGGGCTCTCACCAGGTTACGTGCCACTTCAACTTAGGGTATGCATTGCTCCACAACCCCTTCAGCATTGATTATTTGTAGTTTCTTGCTGATGGTTATTCTGAGTGGTGTGAGCTGATACCTGTTTCTGGATGGATTTGCATATGTCTCATAATCCCATGAAATTGAGCTTTCAGGAATGTCCTTTTATTTTTCAAACTGTGAGTACAGCTTACTTCTTCAAATGGGTTTCTTGAAGTATGTGCCACATTTTGAAACTTTTTGGCCTTTACCTTCATCCAGTCATTTTGAGGGCAGGTTTCCTTTACAGCCCTGCAGTCCTTGTTCATACGAAGTGAACATTAGCACAGATTTCAAAGCTGTTGTTGCAGGTAACGGCCAGGGGGCAGCAGCATTTCTACGTCCCCCAATCTGGTACCAAGTGAAAGAGACCTTCCTGCCAGTGATGTTCCTCAGTTATAAATTAGAGTGGAGTGTGCCCCGATAAACACCCCAAAAGCTTATGTCTTCTTGCTTATGTTTTTTTACATCTAATTTATATTTTTATTGGAGTATTATTCCACTGTGTGTATGGACCACTTCTTCTTTGTGCATTCCTCTGTTGATGGACATGTTCGTTGCTTCTAAGTTTTGACTGTGCTAAATGTTGCTGGAGTGCATGATTGCCAGCCTGTGACTTGTGGATTCTCGTTTTCTCAGGTGATAGTCCCAGCAGTGGGTATGCTTGATTGACTGGCAGCTCAATGTTTTACCTTTTCAAAGCACCTCCATTGTGTTTTCATTAGTGACTCTTACCACGTCCCACTTAGCACTGAGGGTACTCGTTTCTCCACAGCCCCTTCAGCATTCATTGTTGGCAGAATTCTTGCTCATGGCCATTTTGACTGGTGTGAGCTGGTAGGTTTTTGTAATTTGGATTTGCATGTTTTTAATAATTCCTAATGTTCAGCATTTTCCATACCTTTATCTTTTTTATTCAACATAAAAGGAAAAAAGTGGGAGTACAATATACCTCTTGAAATTGTCTTCTCGGAAGCTTGTCCTCTTTGGAATTTCTTGGTCGATTTTCGACCCCAGGATTTTTTTTGAGGGGAGGTGTCATTTACAGGCCTGCAATGATTATGAATATTTAGGGACCATTAGCACTGGGTTTAAAGCTGCTGTTGTGGGAAACGGCCACAAGGCGGCAGCATTTCTCCATTCCTAAATGTGGTTACTAGGGCAGCAGAGTCTCTCTGGAAGTCATGTTCCTAGGTTGTAAATTAGAATGGAATGTGCCAGGAGAAAAACCCCATGAGTTTATGTCTCATTCCTTCTTGTTCGTTGTTTTAATTTTTTTTAATCGGGGTAATGATTAGAATATGGTTTGTCCTAGGTGTACACAGTCTGGTTCATTTGTACATTATATATGTCTATTCATGTACAGAACCTCTTCCCATGTAAATTATTAGAGAGTGTTCCGTAGGCCTCCCTTGCTATATGGTCGTCCTTTTTGTTATATGTATTCAATAGGTATTTGTATACGTATGGTAACCCTAATCTTAATTTATCCATTCCCCCCACCTTTCCTTTTAGATGAGCATAGTTTGTTTTCTAAGTTGGTGCGTGTCTTTCTCTGTGGAAGTGTGATCATTTGTGTCAGTTGTTAGATAACACCTATAAGTGATATCATAGGATATATGTCTTTTGCTTTCCGACTTCCCTCATATTCTGGGAGTATCTCTAGGCTCATCTATGATGCCACAAAGAACAGTGTGTCATTGTTTTCCATGTCTAATATTCCACTGATTACATGGACCACATTTTCTTTATCCTTTCACCTGTCGATGCACATTTTGGTGGATTCCATGGCTTGGCTATTGTGAATATGGCTGAAGTGCCACTGTCGCAGCCTGTGTCTTCTCGATTCTGGTCTTCTCAGGTGAGAGGCCCAACGGTGGGCCTGCTGGACCAAACGGTAGCTCAATGTTTACTTTTACATGCAGCTCCTTTCTGTTCTCACTATTGGCTCTTACCACTTTACATCTCACCAGAAGCTAGAGGGCATACAGTTCTCTAAAACCGCTTCAGCACTTATTGTTCGTAGACTTTTAGCTGATGGTCAGTGGACTGGTGTGAGTTGAAACCATTTTGTATATTAGATTTGCAGGAGTCTAATAATTCCTAACGTTGAGACTTTATCCATTTTCCTTTTGTTAAGAAAAGAGTGGATAAAATTTACCTCTTCATACTATCTTCTTGAAAAAAATTGCCTGTTTTGAATTACTTGTCCATTCCCTAGCTCAGGATATTTGTGGAGGGCAGGTATCCTTTACAGCCCTGAGTCGTTGTGAATGTTAAGTGACCATCAGCTGTGGGCTTAGAGCCCCGCTTGCTTGAAACGACCACAAGGCGGCAGCATTTCTACATTTCCGACTCTGGGTTTTTGGGCAACAAAGCCTCCCTGGAAATCATGTAAGTAGGCTGAAAATTAGAGTGGAATGCGCCAGGGCAAGTCCCCAAGAGCTTATGTGTCCTTACTTCCTGTTTGTTTTTTAAATTTAACTTTTATTTATTATCAGAGCCAATTTGATACAAATGTTGTGCTTGTTCTAGGTGTACAGAACCGGGTATAATACGTCTATGGATCCATCTATTCTTCTTTGGATCCTTTCCCATGTAGGTTATTACAGAGTGGTGAATAGACCTCACTTGGTATTCCATAGGTATTTTGTGATTATATATTTCATATGTATTAGTACATGTCTCTTAACCCCCATATCCTAATTCATAAATTCCTTACATCTTTCCATTTCATTAAACATAATTTGTTTTGTTAATCCATGCATGTCCTTCTCTTGGAAATAAGTTCATGGATATCAATTTTTAGGTAACATCTAGAAGCGATGTCATAGGATATCTCCCCATATCCTAATGCATCCATTCCTTACACCTTTCCATTTCGTAAATAATTTTGTTTCCTTAACCCATGCGTGTCCTTCTCTTGGAAATAAGTTCATGGGTATCAATTTTTAGGTAACACCTAAAAGTGATGTCATAGGATATCTGTCTTTCTGTTTCGTTCTTCCTTCAAGTTGGCTGATGATCTTTAGGTCCTTCTATGGTGGTGCAAATGGCATTCTTTCATTCTTTTGCATGGTTGTGTACATGGACCACTTGATCTTTTCCCCCTGTTCTGTTGATGGACATTTTGGTTTCCTCGAAGTCTTGGCTATGGTAAATTCTGCTGCAGTGCAGTATTGCCAGCCTGTGTCTTTTTGATTCTGCTCTGCTTGGGGGATAGGCCCATCAAAGGGCCTACAAGATCACATGGTACCTCTATATTTATGTTTAAACGCACCTCCATTCTGTTCTCACTGCTGGCTCTTACCAGTTAACATCCCCCCAGCAGCTAGAGGGTACACAGTTCTCTGAAACTCCTTCGGCATTTTTTCTTTGTAAACTTTTTGCTGATGATCATTCTGAGGGCTGTGAGGTGAACATTTCTGTAGATTGGATTTTCATGGCTTTATTAATTCCTGATGTTGAGCATTTTTCCATGCCATTATTATTAAAATTAATTAATTAATTTATTGATTGATTTTTGGCTGTGTTGGGTCTTCGTTTCTGTGCGAGGGCTTTCTCTAGTTGTGGCAAGCGGGGGCCACTGTTCATCGTGGTGCGCGGGCCTCTCACTATCGCGACCTCTCTTGTTGCAGAGCACAGGCTCCAGACGCGCAGACTCAGTAGTTGTGGCTCATGGTCCTAGCTGCTCCGCGGCATGTGGGATCTTCCCAGACCAGGACTCGAACCCGTGTCCCCTATATTAGCAGGCAAATTCTCCACCACTGTGCCACCAGGGAAGCCCTCCTTGCCATTTTTTTTATAAAAAAGAAAAAAAAAGACAAATTGTTTGTAAAATATGCCTGTTGAAATTGTCTTCTTGAAATGTTGACGTCTTTTCAATTTTCTGATCGATTGACGACCCCAGGATTTTTTTGAGGGCAGGTGTCATTTATAGGCCTGCAATGATTGTGAATATTAAGTGCCAAGTAGCGCAGGGTTTAATGCTGCTGTTGTGTGAAACGGCCACAAGGCGGCAGCATTTCTCCTCACCAAATCTGGCTTCCAGGGCAACATAGCCATAATGGAAGTTATGCTGTAGGTTGTAAATTAGAATGGAATGTGACAGGAAAATCCCCCATGAGTTTATGTCTCATTACTTCTTGTTTGTTTTTTCAATTTTATTTTTTATCACAGCAAATTTGATTATAATGTTTTGTTGGTTCTAGGTGTGCAAGATTTGGTTCTGTAAACACACATACATATATCTATTGTTCTTCTGATCCTTTTCCCATGAAGGTTATGACACAATGCTGAGTCGTGTTCTCTTGGTATGCCATAGGTCTTGGGTGATTATATATTTCACATGTGTTTGTATATCTCTGTTTACCCCAATGTCGTGATGTTTCCAATCCTCACACCTTTCCATCTGGTGAACCATAAGTTTGTTTAATGAATCTGTGATTGCCTTTCTCTGTGGAAATATCTTCATTGGTACCAATTTTTAGGTAACACCTATAAGTGATATCATACCATATGTATCTTTCACTTTCTCTCTTACTACCAGTTGCGTGATTACCTCTAGGTGCAGCATCTAGGGTGCTGCAAATGGCATTGTTTCATTTTTTTGCCTTGGCTAATATTCCAACTCTACTCGAACCAGTTCTTCTATTTTTTTTTTTTTTTTGCGGTATTCGGTTCTCTCACTTGTGGCCTCTCCCATTGCGGAACACACGCTCCGGACGCGCAGGCCTAGCGGCCATGGCTCACGGGCTTAGTTGCTCCGCGGCATGTGGGATCTTCCCGGACCAGGGCACGAACCCGTGTCCCCTGCATTGGCAGGCGGATTCTCAACCACTGCGCCACCAGGGAAGCCCATGAACCAGTTCTTCTTTATCCAGTCATGTGTTCATGATCTTTACGCTTGCTTCCATGTCTTGGCTATTGTAATACTCCTGCAGTGCAGATCTGCCTGCCTGTGTCTTTCCAATTTGGTCTTTTTAGGTTATAGACCCTGAGGTGGGCCTGCTGGATCATAGAGTAGCTCAATGTTTACCCTTTAAAGGCACCTCCGTTGTGTTCCCATCAGGGGCTCTCACCAGGTTACGTGCCACTTCAACTTAGGGTATGCATTGCTCCACAACCCCTTCAGCATTGATTATTTGTAGTTTCTTGCTGATGGTTATTCTGAGTGGTGTGAGCTGATACCTGTTTCTGGATGGATTTGCATATGTCTCATAATCCCATGAAATTGAGCTTTCAGGAATGTCCTTTTATTTTTCAAACTGTGAGTACAGCTTACTTCTTCAAATGGGTTTCTTGAAGTATGTGCCACATTTTGAAACTTTTTGGCCTTTACATTCATCCAGTCATTTTGAGGGCAGGTTTCCTTTACAGCCCTGCAGTCCTTGTTCATACGAAGTGAACATTAGCACAGATTTCAAAGCTGTTGTTGCAGGTAACGGCCAGGGGGCAGCAGCATTTCTACGTCCCCCAATCTGGTACCAAGTGAAACAGACCTTCCTGCCAGTGATGTTCCTCAGTTATAAATTAGAGTGGAGAGTGCCCCGATAAACACCCCAAAAGCTTATGTCTTCTTGCTTATGTTTTTTTACATCTAATTTATATTTTTATTGGAGTATTATTCCACTGTGTGTATGGACCACTTCTTCTTTGTGCATTCCTCTGTTGATGGACATGTTCGTTGCTTCTAAGTTTTGACTGTGCTAAATGTTGCTGGAGTGCATGATTGCCAGCCTGTGACTTGTGGATTCTCGTTTTCTCAGGTGATAGTCCCAGCAGTGGGTATGCTTGATTGACTGGCAGCTCAATGTTTTACCTTTTCAAAGCACCTCCATTGTGTTTTCATTAGTGACTCTTACCACGTCCCACTTAGCACTGAGGGTACTCGTTTCTCCACAGCCCCTTCAGCATTCATTGTTGGCAGAATTCTTGCTCATGGCCATTTTGACTGGTGTGAGCTGGTAGGTTTTTGTAATTTGGATTTGCATGTTTTTAATAATTCCTAATGTTCAGCATTTTCCATACCTTTATCTTTTTTATTCAACATAAAAGGAAAAAAGTGGGAGTACAATATACCTCTTGAAATTGTCTTCTCGGAAGCTTGTCCTCTTTGGAATTTCTTGGTCGATTTTCGACCCCAAGATTTTTTTTTGAGGGGAGGTGTCATTTACAGGCCTGCAATGATTATGAATATTTAGGGACCATTAGCACTGGGTTTAAAGCTGCTGTTGTGGGAAACGGCCACAAGGCGGCAGCATTTCTCCATTCCTAAATGTGGTTACTAGGGCAGCAGAGTCTCTCTGGAAGTCATGTTCCTAGGTTGTAAATTAGAATGGAATGTGCCAGGAGAAAAACCCCATGAGTTTATGTCTCATTCCTTCTTGTTCGTTGTTTTAATTTTTTTTAATCGGGGTAATGATTAGAATATGGTTTGTCCTAGGTGTACACAGTCTGGTTCATTTGTACATTATATATGTCTATTCATGTACAGAACCTCTTCCCATGTAAATTATTAGAGAGTGTTCCGTAGGCCTCCCTTGCTATATGGTCGTCCTTTTTGTTATATGTATTCAATAGGTATTTGTATACGTATGGTAACCCTAATCTTAATTTATCCATTCCCCCCACCTTTCCTTTTAGATGAGCATAGTTTGTTTTCTAAGTTGGTGCGTGTCTTTCTCTGTGGAAGTGTGATCATTTGTGTCAGTTGTTAGATAACACCTATAAGTGATATCATAGGATATATGTCTTTTGCTTTCCGACTTCCCTCATATTCTGGGAGTATCTCTAGGCTCATCTATGATGCCACAAAGAACAGTGTGTCATTGTTTTCCATGTCTAATATTCCACTGATTACATGGACCACATTTTCTTTATCCTTTCACCTGTCGATGCACATTTTGGTGGATTCCATGGCTTGGCTATTGTGAATATGGCTGAAGTGCCACTGTCGCAGCCTGTGTCTTCTCGATTCTGGTCTTCTCAGGTGAGAGGCCCAACGGTGGGCCTGCTGGACCAAACGGTAGCTCAATGTTTACTTTTACATGCAGCTCCTTTCTGTTCTCACTATTGGCTCTTACCACTTTACATCTCACCAGAAGCTAGAGGGCATACAGTTCTCTAAAACCGCTTCAGCACTTATTGTTCGTAGACTTTTAGCTGATGGTCAGTGGACTGGTGTGAGTTGAAACCATTTTGTATATTAGATTTGCAGGAGTCTAATAATTCCAAACGTTGAGACTTTATCCATTTTCCTTTTGTTAAGAAAAGAGTGGATAAAATTTACCTCTTCATACTATCTTCTTGAAAAAAATTGCCTGTTTTGAATTACTTGTCCATTCCCTAGCTCAGGATATTTGTGGAGGGCAGGTATCCTTTACAGCCCTGAGTCGTTGTGAATGTTAAGTGACCATCAGCTGTGGGCTTAGAGCCCCGCTTGCTTGAAACGACCACAAGGCGGCAGCATTTCTACATTTCCGACTCTGGGTTTTTGGGCAACAAAGCCTCCCTGGAAATCATGTAAGTAGGCTGAAAATTAGAGTGGAATGCGCCAGGGCAAGTCCCCAAGAGCTTATGTGTCCTTACTTCCTGTTTGTTTTTTAAATTTAACTTTTATTTATTATCAGAGCCAATTTGATACAAATGTTGTGCTTGTTCTAGGTGTACAGAACCGGGTATAATACGTCTATGGATCCATCTATTCTTCTTTGGATCCTTTCCCATGTAGGTTATTACAGAGTGGTGAATAGACCTCACTTGGTATTCCATAGGTATTTTCTGATTATATATTTCATATGTATTAGTACATGTCTCTTAACCCCCATATCCTAATTCATAAATTCCTTACATCTTTCCATTTCATTAAACATAATTTGTTTTGTTAATCCATGCATGTCCTTCTCTTGGAAATAAGTTCATGGATATCAATTTTTAGGTAACATCTAGAAGCGATGTCATAGGATATCTCCCCATATCCTAATGCATCCATTCCTTACACCTTTCCATTTCGTAAATAATTTTGTTTCCTTAACCCATGCGTGTCCTTCTCTTGGAAATAAGTTCATGGGTATCAATTTTTAGGTAACACCTAAAAGTGATGTCATAGGATATCTGTCTTTCTGTTTCGTTCTTCCTTCAAGTTGGCTGATGATCTTTAGGTCCTTCTATGGTGGTGCAAATGGCATTCTTTCATTCTTTTGCATGGTTGTGTACATGGACCACTTGATCTTTTCCCCCTGTTCTGTTGATGGACATTTTGGTTTCCTCGAAGTCTTGGCTATGGTAAATTCTGCTGCAGTGCAGTATTGCCAGCCTGTGTCTTTTTGATTCTGCTCTGCTTGGGGGATAGGCCCATCAAAGGGCCTACAAGATCACATGGTACCTCTATATTTATGTTTAAACGCACCTCCATTCTGTTCTCACTGCTGGCTCTTACCAGTTAACATCCCCCCAGCAGCTAGAGGGTACACAGTTCTCTGAAACTCCTTCGGCATTTTTTCTTTGTAAACTTTTTGCTGATGATCATTCTGAGGGCTGTGAGGTGAACATTTCTGTAGATTGGATTTTCATGGCTTTATTAATTCCTGATGTTGAGCATTTTTCCATGCCATTATTATTAAAATTAATTAATTAATTTATTGATTGATTTTTGGCTGTGTTGGGTCTTCGTTTCTGTGCGAGGGCTTTCTCTAGTTGTGGCAAGCGGGGGCCACTGTTCATCGTGGTGCGCGGGCCTCTCACTATCGCGACCTCTCTTGTTGCAGAGCACAGGCTCCAGACGCGCAGACTCAGTAGTTGTGGCTCATGGTCCTAGCTGCTCCGCGGCATGTGGGATCTTCCCAGACCAGGACTCGAACCCGTGTCCCCTATATTAGCAGGCAAATTCTCCACCACTGTGCCACCAGGGAAGCCCTCCTTGCCATTTTTTTTTATAAAAAAGAAAAAAAAAGACAAATTGTTTGTAAAATATGCCTGTTGAAATTGTCTTCTTGAAATGTTGACGTCTTTTCAATTTTCTGATCGATTGACGACCCCAGGATTTTTTTGAGGGCAGGTGTCATTTATAGGCCTGCAATGATTGTGAATATTAAGTGCCAAGTAGCGCAGGGTTTAATGCTGCTGTTGTGTGAAACGGCCACAAGGCGGCAGCATTTCTCCTCACCAAATCTGGCTTCCAGGGCAACATAGCCATAATGGAAGTTATGCTGTAGGTTGTAAATTAGAATGGAATGTGACAGGAAAATCCCCCATGAGTTTATGTCTCATTACTTCTTGTTTGTTTTTTCAATTTTATTTTTTATCACAGCAAATTTGATTATAATGTTTTGTTGGTTCTAGGTGTGCAAGATTTGGTTCTGTAAACACACATACATATATCTATTGTTCTTCTGATCCTTTTCCCATGAAGGTTATGACACAATGCTGAGTCGTGTTCTCTTGGTATGCCGTAGGTCTTGGGTGATTATATATTTCACATGTGTTTGTATATCTCTGTTTACCCCAATGTCGTGATGTTTCCAATCCTCACACCTTTCCATCTGGTGAACCATAAGTTTGTTTAATGAATCTGTGATTGCCTTTCTCTGTGGAAATATCTTCATTGGTACCAATTTTTAGGTAACACCTATAAGTGATATCATACCATATGTATCTTTCACTTTCTCTCTTACTACCAGTTGCGTGATTACCTCTAGGTGCAGCATCTAGGGTGCTGCAAATGGCATTGTTTCATTTTTTTGCCTTGGCTAATATTCCAACTCTACTCGAACCAGTTCTTCTATTTTTTTTTTTTTTTTTTTTGCGGTATGCGGTTCTCTCACTTGTGGCCTCTCCCAGTGCGGAACACACGCTCCGGACGCGCAGGCCTAGCGGCCATGGCTCACGGGCTTAGTTGCTCCGCGGCATGTGGGATCTTCCCGGACCAGGGCACGAACCCGTGTCCCCTGCATTGGCAGGCGGATTCTCAACCACTGCGCCACCAGGGAAGCCCATGAACCAGTTCTTCTTTATCCACTCATGTGTTCATGATCTTTACGCTTGCTTCCATGTCTTGGCTATTGTAATACTCCTGCAGTGCAGATCTGCCTGCCTGTGTCTTTCCAATTTGGTCTTTTTAGGTTATAGACCCTGAGGTGGGCCTGCTGGATCATAGAGTAGCTCAATGTTTACCCTTTAAAGGCACCTCCGTTGTGTTCCCATCAGGGGCTCTCACCAGGTTACGTGCCACTTCAACTTAGGGTATGCATTGCTCCACAACCCCTTCAGCATTGATTATTTGTAGTTTCTTGCTGATGGTTATTCTGAGTGGTGTGAGCTGATACCTGTTTCTGGATGGATTTGCATATGTCTCATAATCCCATGAAATTGAGCTTTCAGGAATGTCCTTTTATTTTTCAAACTGTGAGTACAGCTTACTTCTTCAAATGGGTTTCTTGAAGTATGTGCCACATTTTGAAACTTTTTGGCCTTTACCTTCATCCAGTCATTTTGAGGGCAGGTTTCCTTTACAGCCCTGCAGTCCTTGTTCATACGAAGTGAACATTAGCACAGATTTCAAAGCTGTTGTTGCAGGTAACGGCCAGGGGGCAGCAGCATTTCTACGTCCCCCAATCTGGTACCAAGTGAAAGAGACCTTCCTGCCAGTGATGTTCCTCAGTTATAAATTAGAGTGGAGTGTGCCCCGATAAACACCCCAAAAGCTTATGTCTTCTTGCTTATGTTTTTTTACATCTAATTTATATTTTTATTGGAGTATTATTCCACTGTGTGTATGGACCACTTCTTCTTTGTGCATTCCTCTGTTGATGGACATGTTCGTTGCTTCTAAGTTTTGACTGTGCTAAATGTTGCTGGAGTGCATGATTGCCAGCCTGTGACTTGTGGATTCTCGTTTTCTCAGGTGATAGTCCCAGCAGTGGGTATGCTTGATTGACTGGCAGCTCAATGTTTTACCTTTTCAAAGCACCTCCATTGTGTTTTCATTAGTGACTCTTACCACGTCCCACTTAGCACTGAGGGTACTCGTTTCTCCACAGCCCCTTCAGCATTCATTGTTGGCAGAATTCTTGCTCATGGCCATTTTGACTGGCAGGTTTTTGTAATTTGGATTTGCATGTTTTTAATAATTCCTAATGTTCAGCATTTTCCATACCTTTATCTTTTTTATTCAACATAAAAGGAAAACAGTGGGAGTACAATATACCTCTTGAAATTGTCTTCTCGGAAGCTTGTCCTCTTTTGAATTTCTTGGTCGGTTTTCGACGCCAGGATTTTTTTGACAGGAGGTGTCATTTACAGGCCTGCAATGATTATGAATATTTAGGGACCATTAGCACTGGGTTTAAAGCTGCTGTTGTGGGAAACGGCCACAAGGCGGCAGCATTTCTCCATTCCTAAATGTGGTTACTAGGGCAGCAGAGTCTCTCTGGAAGTTATGTTCCTTGGTTGTAAATTAGAATGGAATGTGCCAGGAAAAAAACCCCATGAGTTTATGTCTCATTCCTTCTTGTTCGTTGTTTTAATTTTTTTAAATCGGGGTAATGATTAGAATATGGTTTGTCCTAGGTGTACACAGTCTGGTTCATTTGTACATTATATATGTCTATTCATGTACAGAACCTCTTCCCATGTAAATTATTAGAGAGTGTTCCGTAGGCCTCCCTTGCTATATGGTCGTCCTTTTTGTTATATGTATTCAATAGGTATTTGTATACGTATGGTAACCCTAATCTTAATTTATCCTTTCCCCCCACCTTTCCTTTTAGATGAGCATAGTTTATTTTCTAAGTTGGTGCGTGTCTTTCTCTGTTTAAGTGTGATCATTTGTGTCAGTTGTTAGATAACACCTATAAGTGATATCATAGGATATATATCTTTTGCTTTCCGACTTCCCTCATATTCTGGGAGTATCTCTAGGCTCATCTATGATGCCACAAAGAAGAGTGTGTCATTGTTTTCCATGTCTAATATTCCACTGATTACATGGACCACATTTTCTTCATACTTTCACCTGTCGATGCACATTTTGGTGGATTCCATGGCTTGGCTATTGTGAATATGGCTGAAGTGCCACTGTCGC
This sequence comes from Kogia breviceps, assembly GCF_026419965.1. Lineage (NCBI taxonomy): Eukaryota > Metazoa > Chordata > Mammalia > Artiodactyla > Physeteridae > Kogia > Kogia breviceps. Next base: position 32,478,759 of record NC_081320.1, read on the forward strand.
AGCCTGTGTCTTCTCGATTCTGGTCTTCTCAGGTGAGAGGCCCAACGGTGGGCCTGCTGGACCAAACGGTAGCTCAATGTTTACTTTTACATGCAGCTCCTTTCTGTTCTCACTATTGGCTCTTGCCACTTTACATCTCACCAGAAGCTAGAGGGTATACAGTTCTCTAAAACCGCTTCAGCATTTATTGTTCATAGACTTTTAGCTGATGGTCAGTGGACTGGTGAGTTGAAACCATTTTGTATATTAGATTTGCAGGAGTCTAATAATTCCTAATGTTGAGACTTTATCCATCTTCCTTTTGTTAAGAAAAGAGTGGATAAAATTTACCTCTTCATACTATCTTCTTGAAAAAAATTGCCTGTTTTGAATTACTTGTCCATTCCCTAGCTCAGGATATTTGTGGAGGGCAGGTATCCTTTACAGCCTTGAGTCGTTGTGAATGTTAAGTGACCATCAGCTGTGGGCTTAGAGCCCCTCTTGCTTGAAACGACCACAAGGCGGCAGCATTTCTACATTTCCAACTCTGGGTTTTTGGGCAATAAAGCCTCCCTGGAAATCATGTAAGTAGGCTGAAAATTAGAGTGGAATGCGCCAGGGCAAGTCCCCAAGAGCTTATGTGTCCTTACTTCCTGTTTGTTTTTTAAATTTAACTTTTATTTATTATCAGAGCCAATTTGATACAAATGTTGTGCTTGTTCTAGGTGTACAGAACCGGGTATAATACGTCTATGGATCCATCTATTCTTCTTTGGATCCTTTCCCATGTAGGTTATTACAGAGTGGTGAATAGACCTCACTTGGTATTCCATAGGTATTTTGTGATTATATATTTCATATGTATTAGTACATGTCTCTTAACCCCCATATCCTAATTCATAAATTTCTTACACCTTTCCATTTCATTAATCATAATTTTGTTTTCTTAATGCATGCGTGTCCTTCTCTTGCAAATAAGTTCATGGGTATCAATTTTTAATTAACACCTAGAAGTGATGTCACAGGATATCTGTCTTTCAGTTTCTTTCTTCATGTTGGGTGATTATTTCTAGGTCCTTATATGCTCATGCAAACGGCACTATTTCATTGTCTTCCATGGCTAATATTCCATTGTTTAAATGGACCACTTCCCCTTTGTGCATTTTTCTGTTTCTTCCAAGTCTTGGCTATGTTAAATGTTCCTGCAGTGCAGGATTGCCAGCCTGTGCCTTTTCTATTCTGCTGTGCTCAGGTGATAGGCACATCAAAGGACCTCCCAGATCACGTGGTAGCTCAATTTTTACGTTTAATGCACCTCCATTATGTTCTCACTACTGGCTGTTACCAGTTTATATCTTCCAGCAGCTATAGGGTACACATTTCTCTGAAACCCCTTCAGCATTTATTTCTTGTAGACTTTTTGCTGAACATCGTTCTGATGGCTGTGAGGTGAGCATTTCTGTAGATTGGATTTGCATGGCTTTATTAATTGCTGATGTTGAGCGTTTTTCAATTTCCTTTTCTTTTAAAGAAAAAAGAATGAAATGACAAAACGTGCATAAAGTATGCCTGTTGAAACAGTCTTCGTGATATGTTGATGTCTTGAATTTTCTGGTCGATTTACGACCCCGGGATTTTTTTTTTTTTTTAGGCAGGAGTCATTTACAGGCCTGCAATTATTTTGAATATTAAGTGACATTTAGTGCTGTCGTGTGATATGGCCGCAAGGCTGCAGCACTTCTCCCTACCAAATGTGGTTACTAGGGCAACAGAACCTTAATGGAAGTCCTGTTATCGGTTGTAAATTAGAATGGATTCTGCCAGAAAAAAAGCTCCTTAAATTTATGTCTCATTACTTCTTGTTCGTTTTTTAATTTAATTTTTATTTTTTATCACAGCAAATTTGATTGCAATGTTTTGTTTATTCTAGGTGTGCAAGATGTGGTTTTTTCACACATATACATATGTCTATTCTTCTTCAGATCCTTTTTCTATGAGGTTATGACACAATGTTGAGTAGGCTTCTCGGTATTCTGTAGGTCTTTAGTGAATATATATTTCACATGTATTTCTCTCTATATTTTAACCCCAATATCCTAATGTATCCAATCCTCACACCTTTCAATTTGGTGAACCATAAGTTTGTTTAATGAATCTGTGATTGCATTTCTCTGTGGAAATATCTTCATTGGTATCAACTTTTAGCTAACACCTATAAGTGATATTATAGGATATGTGTTTTTTGCTTTCTGACTTAGTACAATTTGCCTGATTAACTCTAGAATCATCTATGTTGCTGCAAATGGCATTGTTTATTTTTTTCCCCAGCTAATATTCCATCTCTACATGTAGCACTTCCTCTTTGTCCACCCATCTGTTGGTGGACTTTTTGGTTACTTCTATATCTTGGTTATTGTAATACTGTGCAATGCAGATTTGCCTGCCTGTGTCTTTCCAATTGTGTCTTCTTAGGTTATAGGCCCAGGAATGGGCCTTCTGAATCATATCATAGCTCAATGTTTACCTTTTAAAGGCACATCCATTCTGTTCTCATTAGTGGCTCTTTCCAGGTTACGTCCCACTTAAAGTTGAGGATGTGCCTTTCTCCACAACAGCTTCAGCATGTATTGTTTGTAGTTTTCTTGCTGATGGTTATTCTGAGTGGTGTGAGCTGATATCTGTTTGTGGTTGGATTTGCATGTGAATCATAATCCATTGAAATGGAGCTTTAAGGCATGTCCTTCTGTTTTTCAAACTGTTATTACAGCTTACTTCTTCAATTTTTTTTCTTGAAGTATGTGTCACATTTTGAAATTTTTTGGCCATTACCTCCCTCAAGACATTTTGAGGGAAGGTTTCATTTACAGCCCTATTAGCACAGGCTTCACAGCTGCTGTTGCAGGTAAGGGCCAGAGGGCAGCAGCCTTTCTATGTTCCCCATGCTGGTATTAGGGAAACAGACCTTCCGTCCAGTGGTGTTTCTCGGCTATAAATTAGAGTGCAGTATGCCTGGATAAACCCACAAAAGCTGATGTCTCCTTACTTTTGTTTGTTTGTTAAATTTAATTTTTATTTTTTAGTGAATAATATTCCATTGTGTACATGGACCACTTCTTCTTTGTGCACTCCTCTGTTGATGGACGTTTTTGTTGCTTCCAAGTGTTGGCTATGGTAAATATTGCTGGAGTGCAGGATTGCCAGCCTGTGACTTTTTGATTCTCATTTTCTCAGGTGATAGGCCCAGCAGTGGGTATGCTTCATTAACTGGTAGTTAAATGTTTACCTTTTCAAAGCACCTCCGTTGTGTTTTCATTAGTGGCTCTTACCAAGTCCTGTCCCCGTTAGAACAGAGTTTACGCATTTCTCCCCAATCCCTTCAGCATTTATTGTTTTCAGCATTTTTGCGGATGGCCATTCTGACGGGTCTGAGCTGATAGGGTTTTGTAATTTGGGTTTGCATGTCTTTAAAAATTCCTAACATTCAACATTTTTCCACGCCTCTTTCTTTCTCTAAAAAAAAGAAAAAAGTGTGAGTACAATATACCTCTTGAAATCGTCTTCTTGGAATGTTAACCTATTTTGAAGTTTTTGGTCGATTTTCGACCCCAGGATTTTTTTGGAGGGCAGGTGTCATTTACAGAGCTGCAAGTTTGGTGAATACTTAGTGACCTTTAGCAATGGCTTTAAAGCTGCTGTTGTGTGAAATGGCCACAAGGAGGCAGCATTTTTCCATTCCCCCATCTGGGTTCTAGGGCCGCAGAGACTTTCTGGACATCGTGTTCCTAATTTGTAAATTAGAATGGAATGTGCTAGGAGAAACGTCCATAAGTTTATATCTCATTACTACTTGTTAGTTGTTTTATTTTTTTAATCAGGGTAATGATTAGAATATTGTTAGTCCTAGGTGTACACAATCTGGTTCATTTGTACATTATATATGTCTATTCATGTACAGAGCCTCTTCCCATGTAAAATATTACAGAGTGTTCCATAGACCTCCCTTGCTATATGGTCGGTCTTTCTGATATATGTATATAATATGTAGTTGTATACATATAGTAACACTCACGAATCTTAATTTATCCATTACCCTCACCTTTCCTTTTAGATGAGCATAGTTTGCTTTCTAAGTCTGTGAGTGTCTTTCTCTGTGGAAATATGTTCATTTGTGTCAGTTAGTAGATAACGCCTATAAGTGATATCATAGTATATAGATCTTTTGCTTTCCGACTTACCTCATGTTTTGTGATTATCTTCAGGCTCACCTGTGGTGCCTCAAAGAGCAGTGTTTCATTGTTTTCCATGGCTAATATTCCATTGTGCTCATGGACCACTTCTTTATCCATTCACCTGTTGATGGCCATTTTGGTTGCTTCACTGTCTTGGCTATTGTGAATACATCTGCAGTGCAGTTTTGCAGCCTGTGTCTTCTCGATGCTTGTCTTCTCATGTGAGATTCTCAGTGGTGCACCTGCTGGATTGAATGGTATCTCCATTTTTACTTTTAAACGCAACTCCTTTCTCTTCTCATTATTGGCTATTACCACTTTACATCTCACCAGCAGCTAGAGGGTACAGAGTTCTCTAAAACCCCTTCAGCATTTATTATTTGTAGCCTTTTTGCTGATGGTCAGTCTACTGATATGAGTTGAAACCTTTTTGTATATTAGATTGCATGAGTCTAATAATTCCTGAGGTTGAGATTTTATCCATTTTCCTTGATTTTAACAGAGAGTAAGTCAAACTTACCTCTTCATACTATCTTCTTGAAAAATTTGCCTGTTTTGATTTTTTTTTTGTCCATTCCTTACCTCAGCACAATTTTTTTCGTGCAGGTGTCCTTTACAGCCCTGAGTCGTTGTGAATGTTAAGTGACCATTAGCTGTGGGCTTAACGCCGCTCTTGCGGGAAACGGCCACAAGGCTGCAGCATTTCTACATTTCCAACTCTGGGTTCTTGGGCAACACAGCTTTCCTGGAAATCATCTTAGTCGGCTGCAAATTAGAGTGGAATGTGCCAGAGCAAACCCCAAAGTGCTTATATTTCCTACTTCTTGTTTGTTTTTTAAATTTAATTTCTATTATTTATCAGAGTAAATGTGATAAAAGATGTTGTTTCTCCTACGTGTACAGAATCTGGTGCATCATATCAATGTATCTGTCTATTCATCTTTGGATCATTTCCTATGTAGGTTATTATAGAGTGTTGAGTAGATGTCTCTTGGTATTCCATAGGTATTTTGTGATTATATATTTCATATATATTAGTACATGTCTGTAAAGCACCATATCCTAATTCATCCATTCCTTACACCTTTCCATATGGTTAAACATAATTTTGTTTTCTTAATCCATGCGTGTCCCTCTCTTGGAAATAAGCTCTTGGGTATCAATTTTTAGGTAACACCTAGAAGTGATGTCATAGGATATCTGTCTTTTGGTATCTTTCTTACTTCACGTTGGGTGATGATCTTTAGGTCCTTCTATGGTGGTGCAAACAGCACTTTTTCTTTTTCATGGCTAAGATGCCATTGCATACGTGGACCTCTTCTTCTTTGTGCGTTGTTCTGTTGATTTACATTTCGGTTTCTTCCACATCTTCGCAATGGTAAATGTTCCTGCAGTGCAGGATTGCCAGCCTATGTCTTTTTCATTCTACTCTGCTCAGGTGATAGGCCCATCAAAGGGCATACAAGATCACATAGAACTTCATGTTTTACATTTAAACAAACATCCATTCTGTTCTCACTACTGGCTGTTACTAGTTTACGTCCCGCCAGCAGCTAAAGGGTACACAGTTCTCTGAAACCTCTCCAGCATTTATTGTTTCTAATTTTTTTCTGATGATCATTCTGACAGCTGTGAGGTGAACATTTCTGTAGATTGGATTTTCATGGCTTTATTAATTCCTGATGTTGAGCTTTTTTCATGCTTCTTTTTTTACACAACAACAAAAAGACAAAGTGTACATAAAATATGCCTGTTGAAATTGTCTTCCTGAAATGTTGATGTCTTTTGAATTTTCTGGTCTATATACGATGCCAGGATTGTTTTTTGACATCAGGTGTTATTTACAGGCTTGCAATTATTTTGAATATTACTTGACTATTTAGCACTGGGTTTAAAGCTGCTGTTGTGGGAAACTGCCACAAGGCGGCAGCATTTCTCCATTCTCAAATCTGGTTGCTAGGGCAGCAGAGCATTTCTGGAAGTCTTGTTCCCAGGTTGTAAATTAGAATGGAATGTGCCAGGAAAAAGTCCCTTAAGTTTATGTCTCATTACTTCTTGTTCGTTTTTTTAATTTAATTTCTATTTTTCATCACAGCAAATTTTATTACAATGTTTCGTTTGTTCTAGGTGTGCAAGATGTGGTTGTTTTACACATATACATGTGTCTATTTTTCTTCGGATCCTTTTCCCATGTAGGTTATGACACAATGTTGAGTAGTCTTCTCTTGGTATGCCGTAGGACTTTGGTGATTATATATTTCACATTTGTTTGTATATCTCTGTTAACCCCAATATTGTAATGTATCTAATCCTCACAGCTTTCCATTTGGTGAACCATAAGCTTGTTTAATGAATCTGTGATTGCCTTTCTCTGTGGAAATATCTTCATTTGTATCAATTTTAGCTAACACCTATAAGTGATATGATAGGATATGTGTCTTTCGCTTTCTCACTTACTACAAGTTGCGTGATTACCTCTAGACTCATCTATGGTGCTGCAAATGGCATTGTTTCACTTTTCTCATAACTAATATTCCATCTGTAAATGTACCAGTTCTTCTTTGTCCACCCATCTGTTGATGGACTTTTTTGTTGCTTCCATATCTTGGCTATTGTAATATTGTGCAATGCACATTTCCCTGCCTGGATCTTTCCAATTCTCTCTTCTTAGGTTATAGGTCCAGGACTGGGCCTCTGGGTCATATCATAGCTCAATGTTTACCATTTAAAGGCATCTCCATTCTGTTCCCATTACTGGCTCTTACCAGGTTATGTCCCACTTCAAATTGAGGGTATGCATTTCTCCACAACTCCTTCAGCATTGATCATTTGTAGTTTTTTTTTGCTGATGGTTATTCTGACTGATGTGAGCTGATACCTCTTTGTGGTTGGATTTGCATGTGTCTCATAATCCCTTGAAATTGAGCTTTCAGGAATGTCTCTTTATTTTTCAAACTCTGAATACAGCTTACCTCTTCAAATTGTTTTCTTGAAGCATGTGCCATATTTTGAAAGTTTTTGGCCATTACCTCCCTCAAGACATTTTGAGGGCAGGTTTCATTTACAGCATTGCAGTAGTTGTGCATATAAAGTCACCTTTAGCACAGGTTTGAAAGCTGCTCTTGCCGTTAACGGCCAGAGGGTGACAGCATTTCTATGTTCCCCACTCTGGTAACTAGGGAAACATACCTTCCTCCCAGTGGTGTTACTCGGTCATAACTTAGAGTGGAATCTAAATAAATACTCAAAAGCTTATGTCTCCTTACGTATGTTTGTTTTTGAAATTTAATTTTTATTTTTTATTGGAGTAATATTCCATTGTGTACATGGACCACATCTTCTTGTTCATTCCTCTGTTGATGCACATTTTCGTTGCTTCCAAATGTTGGCTATGGTGAATATTACTGGAGTGCAGCATGGCCAACCTGTGTCTTTTTGATCCTCATCTCCTCAGGTGATAGCCCCAGTAGTGGGCATGGGAAAATGCTCAACATCATGAATTAATAAAGACATGCAAATCCAATCTACAAAAACGTTCACCTCACAACAGTCAGAATGATCATCACCAAAAAATCTACAAACGATAAATGCTGAACGGGTATTAGAGAACTGTGTACCCTCTAGCTTCTGGTGGGAAGTAAACTGGTAACAGCCAGTAGTGAGAACATAAGGTAAAAATTGAGCTACCATACGATCTGGAAGGCCCACTGCTGGGACTGTCACCTGAGAAGACCAGAATCAAAAAGACAATGGCTGGCAATCCTGCACTGCAGCCATATTTACCATAGCCAAGAGCTGGAAACAACCAAAATGTCCATCAGCAGATGAATGCACAAAGGAGAAGTGTTCCTTGTACACAATGGAATATTAGCCATGGAAAAGAATGAAACAGTGCCGTTTGCAACACCATAGAAGGAGCTAGAGATAATCACACAACTTGAAGTAACAAGGAAACTGAAAGACATATCCTATGATATCACTTTTAGGTTTTACCTAAAAATTGATACACATGAACTTATTTCCAAGAGAAGGACCCTCAAGGATGAAAAAAACAAAATTATGTTTAACCAAATGAAAAGGTGTGAGGAATGTATAAATCAGGATATGCGGGTTGACAGACCTATAGTAATACATATGAAAAATATAAATCACCAAAACCTAGGGAATACCAACAGAGGTCTACTCAACACTCTGTAATAACCTATGTGGGAAAGGATCCAAAGATCAATAGATACATATATATAATGAACCAGATTTTGTACACCTAGAACAAACACAACATTTGTATCGAATCTGCTCTAATAAAAAATAAATTTAAGAAACAAACAAGAGGTAAGGAGATATAAGCTGTTGGGGGGTTGCCTTGGCACATTCCACTCTAATTTTCAGCCTACTAACATGATTTCCAGGAAGGCTCTGCTGCCCAAGTACCCAGAGTTGGAAATGTAGAAATGCTGCCGCCTTGTGGCCATTGAACGCAAGAGCAGCTTTAACCCCACAGCTAATGGTCACTTAATATTCACAAGGACTCAGGGCTGTAAAGGTCACCTGCCCTCAAAAAAAGTCCTGAGGTAGGGAATGGTCAAAAAACTCAACACACATCAAATTTTTCAAGAAAATCAGGGGTAAGATTTACTCATTTTTTAAAAGGGGGTAAATTTTACTCACTCTTTTTTTTTAAAAAGGAAATTATTAGAAATCAGGAATTATTAGACTAATGCAAATCTAATCTACAAAAGGTTTCAACTCACACCACTTGAATGACCATCAGCAAAACGTCTACAAATAATAAATGCTGAAGGGGTTTTAGAGAACTGTGTGCCCTGTAGCAGCTGGTGAGATGTAAAGTGGTAAGAGACAATAATGAAAACAGACAGAAGCTGTGTTTAAAAGTAAAAATTGAGCTACCATTTGATCCAGAAGGGCAACAGCTGGGCCTATCATCTGAGAAGACCAGAATCGAGAAGGCACAGGCTGGCAAAGCTGCACTGCAGCAATATTCACAATAGGCAAGATAAGGAAGCAACCAAAATGTCCATCAACATGAATAGACAAAGAAGAAGGGGTCAGGGTACACAATGGGATTTTTGCCATGGAAAACAATGAAACACTGCTCTTGGCAGCACCGTAGATGAGCCTAGATGTAATCACAGAACATGAGGTAAGTCAGAAAGCTAAAGAAAAATATACTGTGATATCACTTATAGCTGTTATCTAACAACTGACACAAATGAACATATTTCCACAGAGAAAAACACTCACAGAGTTAGAAGACAAGCTATGCTTATGTAAAGGAAAACGTGGAAGCAATGGATAAATTAAGACTACAGTGAGCATACGTATACAAATACATATTAAATACATATATCAAAAAGACCGACCATATAGAAATGGAGGTGTATCGAACACTCTGTAATAATTTACATGGGAAGTTGATCTCTACATCAAGAGATATATATAATGTACAAATGAAACGGAATGTGTACACCTAGACAAAATATTCTAATCATTACCCCAATTTTAAAAATTAAATGAAAAAACCGAAGAAGGAATGAGACATAAACTTCAGGGGCTTTTTCCTGGCACATCCCATTGTAATTTACAACCCAGGAACAAGACTTCCAGAAAGGCTCTGCTGCCCTAGTAACAAGTTTTGTGAATGGAGAAATGCTGCTGCCTTGTGGCCGTTTCCCACAACAGCAGCTTTGAACCCAGTGCTAATGGTCACTAAAGATTCACAGTCATTGCAGGCAAGTAACTGACACCTGCTCTCAAAAAAAAATCCTGGGGTTGAAAATAGAACACAAAATTCAAAACAGGGCAACCTTCCAAGGAGACAATTTCAAGAGGTATATTGAGAAGATGGCGGAAGAGTAAGACGAGGGGATCACCTTCCTCCTCACAGATACATCAGAAATACATCTACACGTGGAACTTCTCCTATAGAACACCCACCGAATGCTGGCAGAAGACCTCAGACCTCCCAAAAGGCAAGAAACTCCCCACGTACCTGGGTAGGGCAAAAGAAAAAAGAAAAAACAGAGACAAAAGAATAGGGACGGGACCTGCACCAGTGGGAGGGAGCCGTGAAGGAGGAAAGGTTCCCACACACTAGAAGCCCCTTTACAGGCGGAGACTGCGGGTGGCGGAGGGGGAAGCTTCAGAGCCCCAGAGGAGAGCGCAGCAACAGGGTGCGGAGGGCAAAGCAGAGAGATTCCGCAGAGGATCGGTGCCGACCAGCACTCGCCAGCCCGAGAGCCTTGTCTGCTCACCCGCCGCGGCGGGCGGGGCTGGGAACTGAGCCTCGGGTGGATCCCAGGGAAAGGTCTGGAGTTGGCAGAGCGAAAACAGCCTGAAGGGGTTAGTGCACCACAGCTGGCAGGGAGGGAGTTTGGGAGAAGTCTGGAGCTGCCAAAGAGGCAAGAGACCTTTTCTTCCCTCTTTACCTCCTGCTGCACGAGGAGAGGGGTTTAAGCGCGCCACTTAAAGGAGCTCCAGAAATGGGTGCGGAGCTGCCGAAGAGACAAGAGACTTTTTCTTGCCTCTTCACTTCCTGGGGCGCAAGGAAAGGGAATTAAGGGCACCACATAAAGGAGCTCCAGAAACGGGCTCGAGCTGCGGCTGTCGGCACGGACAACAGAGACGGGTGTGGGACGCTAGGGTTGCTACTGCCGCCACCAAGAGTCCTGTATGCGAGCACAGGTCACTCTCCACACCACCCCTCCCGGGAGGCTGTGCAGCCCGCCACCGCCAGGGTCCCGGGATCCAGGGACTGCTTCCCCGGGAAAACGCGCGGTGCGCCTCGGGCCGGTGCAGCATCACGCCGGCCTCTGCCGCCGCGGACTCGCCCCACATCCGTGCCCTGCCCCCCGCCTGAGTGAGCCAGAGACCACGAATCAGCTGCACCATTAATGCTGCTCCTTTGACCCCGCCCTGTCTGAGCGAAGGGCAGACGCCCTCGGATGACCTGCACACAGAGGCGGGGCCAGGTCCAGGGCTGAGCCCCAGGAGCTCTGCAAACAAAGAGAGGGGGAGGTCCCTCCCAGCAGCCTCAGAAACAGCAGGTTTAAAGCTCCACAGTCAGCTTGAAGTGCCCTGCATCTGTGGAAAACCTGAATAGACAGCGAAATATCCCAGGTTGAGGAGGTGGACTTTGGGAGCAAGATATACTATTATTTCCCCCTTTTTTCTTTTTGTGAGTGTGTATGTGGGTGCTGCTGTGTGAGATTTTGTCTGTGTAGCTTTGTTTTCACCATTTGTCCTGGGGTTAGACTGACCCTTTTTTTTGGGGGGGGTTCTTCTTTGTCTTTAATAGAAATTTTTCTTCTTAATAATTATTTTTTATTTTAATAACTGTATTTTACCCTACTTTATTTTGTCTTCTCCCCTTTCTTTCTTCCTTTCTTCCCTCCTTTCTTTCCTATTTCCCTCCTTCCTTCCTTCCTCCCTTCCTTCCTTTATTCCCTCCTTCCTTCCTCCCTTCCTTTCTTCCTCCCTCCCTTCCTTTCTTCCTTCCTTCCCTCCCTTCCTCCTTCCTTCCTTCCTTTCTTGCCTTTCTATTTTTTTCTCCCTTTTGTTTTGAGCCGTGTGGATTAAAGGCTCTTGGCACTCCAGCCAGGTGTCAAGGCTGTGTCTCTGAGGTGGGAGAACTAACCTCAGGACACTGGTCCACAAGAGACCTCTCAGCTCCATGTAATATCAAATGGCGAAAATCTCCCAGAGATCTCCATCTCAACACCAAGACCCAGCTTCACTCAAGGACCAGCAACGAACAGTGCTGGACACCCTATACCCAACAAAGAGCGAGACATGTCTACAGCCCCATCCATTAGCAGAGAGGCTGCCTAGAATCATAGTAAGGCTACCGACATCCCCATACACGACACCAGATGTGGACCTGCCCGCCAGGGAGATGGGATCCAGCCTCATCCACCAGAACAGGGGCACTGGTCCCCCCAACCAGGAAACCTGCTCAACCCACTGAACCAAACTCAGCCACATATCAATAATTACCTTAAATGTAAATGGATTAAATGCTCCCACCAAAAGACACAGACTGGCTGAATGGATACAAAAACAGGACCCACCAAAAATAGATAGAACTACGAACCTGCAGCCTGCAAAAGGGAGACCCCAAGCATAGTAAGATAAGCAAAATGAGAAGACAAACACACAGCAGATGAAGGAGCAAGATAAAAACACACCAGACCTAACAAATGAAGAGGTAATAGCCAGTCTACCTGAAAGAGAATTCAGAATAATGATGGTGAAGAGGATTCAAAATCTTGGAAATAGAATGGACAACTTGCAAGAAACAGTTAACAAGGACCTAGAAGAAATAAAGAGGAAGCAAGTAACAATGAGCAACACAATAAATGAAATGAAAAATACTCTAGATGGGATCAGTAGCAGAATAACTGAGGCAGAAGGACGGATAAGTGACCTGGAAGATAAAATAGTGGAAATAACTACTGCAGAGCAGAAGAAAGAAAAAAGAATGAAAAGAACTGTGGACAGTCTCAGAGATCTCTGGGACAACATTAAATGCACCAACATTCGAATCATAGGGGTCCCAGAAGAAGAAGAGAAAAAGAAAGGGACTAAGAAAATAGTTGAAGAGATTATAGTTGGAAACTTCCCTAATATAGGAAAGGAAATAGTTAATCAATTCCAGGAAGCACAGAGAGTCCCATACAGGATAAACCCAAGGATAAACACGCCAAGACACATAATAATCAAACTGTCAAAAATTAAATATACAGAAAACATATTAAAAGCAGTAAGGGAAAAACAACAAATAACACACAAGGGAATTCCCATAAGGCTAACATCTGATCTTTCAGCAGAAACTCTACAAGCCAGAAGGGAGTGGCAGGACATATTTAAAGTGATGAAGGAAAAAAACCTACAACCAAGATTACTCTACCTAGCAAGGTTCTCATTCAGATTTGATGGAAAATTAAAACCTTTACAGACAAGCAAAAGCTGAGAGAGTTCAGCACCACCAAACCAGCTTTACAACAAATGCTAAAGGAACTTCTCTAAGCAAGAAACATAAGAGAAGGAAAAGACCTACAAGAACAACCCGAAACAATTAAGTAAATGGTAATAGGAACACACATATCAATAATTACCTTAAATGTAAATGGATTAAATGCTCCCACCAAAGACACAGACTGGCTGAATGGATACAAAAACAGGACCCATATATATGCTGTCTACAAGAGACCCACTTCAGACCTAGGGACACTTACAGGCTGAAAGTGAGGGGATGGAAAAAGATATTCCATGCAAATGGAAATCAGAAGAAAGCTGGAGTAGCAATTCTCATATCAGACAAAATAGACTTTAAAATAAAAACTATTACAAGAGACAAAGAAGGACACTACATAATGATCAAGGGATCGATCCATGAAGAAGATATAACAATTGTAAATATTTATGCACCCAACATAGGCGCACCTCAATACACAAGGCAAATACTAACAGCCATAAAAGGGGAAATCAACAGTAACACAATCATAGTAGGGGACTTTAACACCCCACTGTCACCAATGGACAGATCATCCAAAATGAAAATAAATAAGGAAACACAAGCTTTAAATGATACATTATACAAGATGGATTTACTTGATATTTATAGGACATTCCATCCAAAAACAACAGAATACACATTCTTCTCAAGTGCCCATGGAACATTCTCCAGTATAGATCATATATTGGGTCACAAATCTAGCCTTGGCAAAGTTAAGAAAATTGAAATCATATCAAGTATCTTTTCTGACCACAACGCTATGAGACTAGATATCAATTACAGGAAAAGATCTGTAAAAAATACAAACACATGGAGGCTAAACAATACACTACTTAATAACGAAATGATCACTGAAGAAATCAAAGAGGAAATCAAAAAGTACTTAGAAACAAATGACAATGGAGAAACGATGACCCAAAACCTATGGGATACAGCAAAAGCAGTTCTAAGAGGGAAGTTTATAGCAATACAATCATACCTTAAGGAACAGGAAGCATCTCGAATAAACAACTTAACTTTGCACCTAAAGCAATTAGAGAAGGAAGAACAAAATAAACCCCAAATTTAGCAGAAGGAAAGAAATCATAAAGATCAGATCAGAAATAAATGATAAAGAAATGAAGGAAACAATAGCAAAGATCAATAAAACTAAAAGCTGGTTCTTTGAGAAGATAAATAATATTGATAAACCATTAGCCAGACTCATCAAGAAAAAAAGGGAGGAGACTCAAATCAATAGAATTAGAAATGAAAATGGAGATGTAACAACTGACTCTGCAGAAATACAAAAGATTATTAGAGATTACTACAAGCAACTGTATGGCAATAAAATGGACAACCTGGAAGAAATGGACAAATTCTTAGAAATGCACAACCTGCCGAGACTGAACCAGGAAGAAAGAGAAAATATGAACAGACCAATCACAAGCACTGAAATTGAAACTGTGATTCAAAATCTTCCAACAAACAAAAGCCCAGGACCAGATGGCTTCACAGGCGAATTCTATCAAACATTTAGAGAAGAGCTAACACCTATCCTTCTCAAACTCTTCCAAAAGATAGCAGAGGGAGGAACACTCCCAAACTCATTCTATGAGGCCACCATCACCCTGATACCAAAACCAGACAAAGACGTCACAAAGAAAGAAAACTATAGGCCAATATCACTGATGAACATAGATGCAAAAATCCTCCAAAAAATATTAGCAAACAGAATCCAACAGCACATTAAAAGAATCATACACCATGATCAAGTGGGGTTTGTTCCAGGAATGCAAGGAGTCTTCAATATATGCAAATCAATCAACATGATACACCATATCAACAAACTGAAGGAGAAAAACCATATGATCATCTCAATAGATGCAGAGAAAGCTATTGACAAAATTCAACACTCATTTATGATAAAAACCCTGCAGAAAATAGGCATACAGGGAACTTTCCTCAACATAATAAAGGCCATATATGACAAACCCACAGCCAGCATTGTTCTCAATGGTGAAAAACTGAAACCATTTCCACTAAGATCAGGAACAAGACAAGGTTGCCCACTCTCACCACTATTATTCAAGCTAGTTTTGGAAGTTCTAGCCACAGCAATCAGAGAAATTAAAGAAATACAAGGAATCCAAATAGGAAAAGAAGAAGTAAAGCTGTCACTGTTTGCAGATGACATGATATTATACATAGAGAATACTAAGGATGCTACCAGAAAACTACTAGAACTAATCAATGAATTTGGTAAAGTTGCAGGATACAAAATTAATGCACAGAAATCTCTGGCATTCTTATACACTAATGATGAAAAATATGAGAGTGAAATTAAGAAAACACTCCCATTTACCATTGCAACAAAAAGAATAAAATATCTAGGAATAAACCAACCTAAGGAGACAAAAGACTTGTATGCAGAAAACTATAAGACACTGATGAAAGAAATTAAAGGTGATACAAATAGGTGGAGAGATATACCATGTTCCTGGATTGGAAGAATCAACATTGTGAAAATGACTCTATTACCCAAAGCAATCTACAGATTCAATGCAATCCCTATCAAATTACCACTGGCATTTTTTACAGAACTACAACAAAGAATTCCACAATTTGTATGGAAACACAAAAGACCCCGAATAGCCAAAGCAATCTTGAGAATGAAAAATGGAGCTGGAGGAATCAGGCTCCCTGACTTCAGACTATACTACAAGGCCACAGTAATCAAGACAGTATGGTACTGGCACAAAAACAGAAATATAGATCAATGGAACAGGATAGAAAGGCCAGAGATAAACCCACACACATATGGTCACCTTATCTTTGATAAAGGAGGGAAGGAAACACAGTGGAGAAAAGACAGCCTCTTCAATAAGTGGTGCTGGGAAAACTGGACAGCTACCTGTAGAAGTATGAAATTAGAACACTCCCTAACACCATACACAAAAATAAACTCAACATGGGTTAAAGACCTAAATGTAAGGCCAGACACTATCAAACTCTTAGAGGAAAACATAGGCAGAACACTCTATGACGAAAATCACAGCAAGATCCTTTTTGACCCATCTCCTAGAGAAATGGAAATCAAAACAAAAATAAACAAATGGGATCTAATGAAACTTAAAAGCTTTTGCACAGCAAAGGATACCATAAACAAGACCAAAAGACAACCCTCAGAATGGGAGAAAATATTTGCAAATGAAGCAACTGACAAAGGATTAATATCCAAAATTTATAAGCAACTCAGGCAGCTCAATAACAAAAAAACAAACAACCCAATCCAAAAATGGGCGGAAGAACTAAATAGACATTTCTCCAAAGAAGATATACAGGTCGCCAACAAACACATGAAAGAATGCTCAACATCATTAATCACTAGAGAAATGCAAATCAAAACTACAATGAGATATCATCTCACACTGGTCAGATTGGCCATCGTCAAAAACTCTAGAAACAATAAATGCTGGAGAGGGTGTGGAGAAAAGGGAACACTCTTGCACTGTTGGTGGGAATGTAAAATGATACAGCCACTATGGAGAACAGTATGGAGGTTCCTTAAAAAACTACAAATAGAACTACCATATGACCCAGCAATCCCACTACTGGGCATATACCCTGAGAAAACCATAATTCAAAAAGAGTCATGTACCAAAATGTTTATTGCAGCTATATTTATGATAGCCAGGACATGGAAGCAACCTAACTGTCCATCAACAGATGAATGGATAAGGAAGATGTGGCACATATATATACAATGGAATATTACTCAGCCATAAAAAGAAATGAAACTGAGTTATTTGTAATGAGGTGGATAGACCTGGAGTCTGTCATACAGAGTGAAGTAAGCCAGAAGGATAAAAACAAATACCGTATGCTAACACATATATATGGAATCTAAAAAAAAAATGTCATGAAGAGATTAGTGGTAGGATGGGAATAAAACACAGACCTACTAGAGCATGGACTTGAGGATATGGGGAGGGGGAAGGGTAAGCTGTGACGATGTGACAGAGTGGCAGGGACATATACACACTACCAAATGTAAAATAGATAGCTAGTGGGAAGCTGCAGCATAGCACAGGGAGTTCACCTCTGTGCTTTGTGACCACCTAGAGGGGTGGGATAGGGAGGGTGGGAGGGAGGGTGACACAAGAGGGAAGAGTTATGGGAACATATGTATATGTATAACTGATTCACTTTGTTGTAAAGGAGAAACTAACACACTATTCTAAAACAGTTATACTCAAATAAAGATGTTAAAAAAAGAGATATCTTGTATTCACACTTTTTTCCTTTTTTAAAGAAAAGAGAAAGGCATGGAAAAATGCTGAACATTAGGAATTTTAAAAGACACGCAAATCCAAATTACAAAAACCTCTCAGCTCACACCAGTCAGAAAGGCCATAAGCAAAAATTCCGCAAACAATAAAGGTTGAAGGGGTTGTGGAGAAGCGAGGTGGTAAGAGCCACTAATGAAAACACAATGGAGGTGCTTTGAAAAGGTAAACATTGAGCTACCAGTTAATAAAGCATACCCACTCCTGCACCTATCACCTGAGAAAATGAGAATCAGAAAGTCACAGGCTAGCAATCTGGCACTCCAGCAATATTTACCATAGCCAACACTTGGAAGCAATGAAAATGTCCATCAACAGAGGAATGTACAAAGAAGAAGTGGTCCATGTACCCAATGGAATATTACTCCAATAAAAAACATAAATTAAATTTAAAAAACAAACAAATGTAAGGAGATATAATTTTGGGGGGGTTTATCAGGGCACATTCCAGTCTAATTTATAACCGCGGCACACCACTGGCAGGAAGGTCTGTTTCCCTATGTACCAGGGTGGGGAAGGTAGAAATGCTGTCGCCCTCTGGCTGTTACCTGCAACAGCAGCTTTACAATCTGTGCTAATGGTCACTTCATATGCACAAGTACTACAGGGCTGTAAATGAAACCTGCCCTCAAAATGTCTTGACGCAGGTAAAGGCCAAACATTTTCAAAATGTGGCACATAATTCAAGAAAACAATTTGAAGAAGTAAGCTGTATTCAGAGTTTAAAAAATAAAAGGACATGCCTGAAAGCTCAGTTTCAAGGGCTTATGAGACACATGCAAATCCAACCACAAAATGGTATCAGTTCACACCACTCAGAATAACCATCAGCCAAAAAACTACAAACAATCAATGCTGATGGGGTTGTGGAGAAATCCATACCCTCAATTTGTTTGGTTTTTTTTTGTGTGTGTGTGGTACGCGGGCCTCTCACCGCTGTGGCCTCTCCCGTTGCAGAGCACAGGCTCCAGACGCGCAGGCTCAGTGGCCATGGCCTATGGGCCCAGCTGCTCCGCGGCATGTGGGATCCTCCCGGACCGGGGCTCGAACCCATGTCCCCTGCATTGGCAGGCATGTTCTCAACCACTGTGCCACAAGGGAAGCCCCCATACCCTCAATTTGAAGTGGGACATAACCTGGTAAGAGCCACTAATGGGAACACAATGGAGGTGACTGTTAAAGGTAAACATTGAGCTACTATATGATCCAGCAGCCCCATCTCTGGGCCTATAACCTAAGAAGACAGAATTGGAAAGACCCAGGCAGGCAAATCTGCATTGCAGCAGTATTACAATAGCCAGGACATGGAAGCAACCAAAACGTCCATCAACAGATGAGTGGACAAAGAAGAATTGGTACATGTACAGATGGAGTATTAGCCAAAGAAAAAAATGAAACAATGCCATTTGCAGCACCACAGATGAGTCCAGAAGTAATCACGCAAATAGTAGAAAGTGAGAAAGCAAAAGACACCTATCCTATGATATCACTTATAGGCGTTATCTAATAACTGACACAAATGTACATATTTCCACAAAGAAAGACACTCACAGACTTAGAAAACAACTATGCTTATCTAGACAGAAAGGTGTGGGGAATGTTTATTGCAGCTCTATTTACGATAGCCAGGACATGGAAGCAACCTAAGTGTCCATCAACAGATGAATTGATAAGGAAGATGTGGCACATATATACAATGGAATATTACTCAGCCATAAAAAGAAATGAAACTGAGTTATTTGTAATGAGGTGGATAGACCTGGAGTCTGTCATACAGAGTGAAGTAAGTCAGAAGGATAAAAACAAATACCGTATGCTAACACATATATATGGAATCTAAAAAAAAATGTCATGAAGAGATTAGTGGCAGGATGGGAATAAAACGCAGACCTACTAGAGCATGGACTTGAGGATATGGGGAGGGGGAAGGGTAAGCTGTGACGATGTGACAGAGTGGCAGGGACATATACACACTACCAAATGTAAAATAGATAGCTAGTGGGAAGCTGCAGCATAGCACAGGGAGTTCACCTCTGTGCTTTGTGACCTCCTAGAGGGGTGGGATAGGGAGGGTGGGAGGGAGGGTGACACAAGAGGGAAGAGTTATGGGAACATATGTTTATGTATAACTGATTCACTTTGTTGTAAAGGAGAAACTAACAGACTATTGTAAAACAGTTATACTCAAATAAAGATGTTTAAAAAATGGATAAATTAAGATTAGTGTTACTATACGTATACCAATACATATTTTATACATATATCAAAAAGACTGACCATACAGCAAGGGAGGTATACAGAACACTCTGTAATATTTTACATGGGAAGAGGATCTGTACATGCATAGACATATATAATGTACAAATGAAACAGGCTGTTTTCACCTAAGACAAACACTATTCTAATAATTAACCCAATTAAAAAAAATTAAAAACCAAGAAGAAGTAATGAGACATAAACTTATGGGGGGTTTTCCTGGCACATTCCATTCCAATTTTCAAGCTAGGAACACGACGTCCAGAAAGGCTCTGTTGCCCTAGGACCCAGATTTGGGAATGGAGAAATGCTGCCTCCTTGGGGCCGTTTCCCACAACAGCAGGTTTAAACCTAGTGCTAAAGGTCACTAAATATTCACCAAACTTGCAGGCCTGTAAATCACACCTGCCCTCCAAAAAAATCCTGGGGTCGAAAATTGGACAAAAATTCAAAAGAGGGCAACCTTCCAAGAAGACAATTTCAAGAGGTATGTTGTACTCACACTTTTTTCTCTTTTTTTAGCAGAAAAGAAAAAAGCGTCTCAAACTGATGAATTTTAGGAATTTTGAAAGACATGCAAACCCAAATTACAAAATCCTATCAGCTCACACCAGTCAGAATGGCCTTCAGCAGAAATGCTTCAAACACTAAATGCTGAAGGGATTGTGGAGAAATGCGTAAACTCTGTTCTAAGGGGGACGTGGTAAGAGCCACTAATGAAAACACAACGGAGGTGCTTTGAAAAGGTACACATTGAGCTACCATTTAATGAAGCATACCCACTTCTGGGCCTATCACCTGAGAAAATGAGAATCAAAAAGTCACAGGCTACGGGCTTCCTTGGTGGCACAGTGGTTGAGAGTCCGCCTGCCGATGCAGGAGACACGGGTTCGTGCCCTGGTCCAGGAAGATCCCACATGCCGCGGAGCAACTAAGCCCGTGAGCCATGGACGCTGGGCCTGCGCGTCCAGAGCCTGTGCTCCGCAACGGGAGAGGCCACAACAGTGAGAGGCCCGCATACCACAAAAAAAAAAAAAAAAGTCACAGGCTGGCAATCCTGCACTCCAGCAATATTTACCATAGGCAACACTTGGAAGCAACGAAAAAGTCCATCAACAGAGGAATGCACAAAGAAGAAGTGGTCCGTGTACACAATGGAATATTACTCCAATAAAAAATATAATTAAATTTAAGAAACAAACAAAAGTAAGGAAACATCAGCATTTGTGGGTTTATCCAGGCACATTCCACTCTAATTTATAACTGTGGAACACCACTGGCCAGAAGGTCTGTTTCCCTAGTACCAGTGTGGGGAACATAGAAAGGCTGCCGCCCTCTGGCCGTTAGCTGCAAAAGCAGCTTTAAAGCCTGTGTTAATGGTCACTTCATATGAACAAGAACTGCAGGGTTGTAAATGAAACCTACCCTCAATATGTCTTGAGGGAGGTAATGGCCAAAAAATTGCAAAATGTGACACATACTTTAAGGAAACACTTGGAAGAACTAAGCTGTAATCACAGTTTGAAAAAGAAAAAGGACATGCCTTAAAGCTCAATTTAAACAGAGTATGAGACACATGCAAATTCAACCACAAAGAGGTATCAGCTCACACCATTCAGAATAACCATCATCAAGAGAACTATAAACAATAAATGCTGGTGGTGTTGTGGAGAAATGCATACCCTCAAATTTAAGGGGGGTGTAACCTGGAAAGAGCTAATAATGAGAACAGAATGGAGGTGCATTTAAAAGGTAAACACTGACGTACCATATGATCCAGCAGGTCCATTCCTGGACCTATAATCTATGACAGAATTGGAAAGACACAGGCATGTAAATCTGCATTGCACAGTATTACAATAGTCCAGATATGGAAGTAACCAAAAAGTCCACCAACAGATGGGTGGACAGAGAAGAACTGCTACTTGTAGAGATGGAATATTAGCTAGGGAAAAAATGAAACAATGCCATTTGCAGCACCATAGATGAGTCTAGAAGTAATCACACAACTTGTAGTAAGTGACAAAGGGAAAGACACATACCCTATCATTTCACGTATAGGTGTTAGCTAAAAATTGGTACCGATGAAGACATTTCCACAGAGAAAAGCAATCACAGATTCATTAAACAAACTTATGGTTCACCAAATGGAAAGGTGTGAGGATTGGATACATTAAGATATTGGGATTAACAGAGATATACAGACAAATGTGAAATATATAATCACCAAAGACCAAGAGAAAACTACTCAACATTGTGTCATAACCTACATGGGAAAAGGATCTGAAGAAGAATAGATATATGTGTATGTGTGAAAGAACCACATCTTGCACACCAAGAACACACAAAACACTGTAATCAAATTTGCCGTCAATAAAAAATAAAAATTAAATTAAGAATACGAACAAGAAGTAATGAGACATAAACCTAAAGGGATTTTCCTGGCACTTTCCATTCTAATTTGCAACCTAGAACAGGACCTTATTAAGGCTCTATTGCCCTAGTAAACAGATTTGGTAATGGAGAAATGCTGCCTTCTTGTGGCCGTTTCATACAAATGCAGCTTGGAACCCAGCATTAAAGGTCACTGAATATTCAAAATATTTGCAGGACTGTAAAGGACACTGGGCCCCAGAAAAAATTCTGAGGTCAGATATCGACCAGAAAATTCAAATGACGTCAACATTTCAAAAAGACAATATGAAGTGGCATATTTTACGCACATTTTCTCTTTTTCTTTTTGTTTAAAAAAAATGCATGGAAAAATGGTCAATATCAGGACCTAATAAAGCCATGCAAATCCAATCTATAAAAACGTTCACCTCACAGCCGTCAGAATGATCTTCAGCAAAATAGTCTACAAAGGATGAATGCTGAAAGCCTTTTAGAGAACTGTGAACCCTCTAGCTGCTGGTGTGACGTAAACTGATAAGAGCCAGTAGTGAGAAGAGAATGGCACTGTGTTTACAGTTAAAAATTGAGCTACCATACGATCTGGTAGCCCAACTGCTGGTCTTATCACCTGAGAGCACCTGAGTCAAAAAGACACAGGCTGGGAATCCTGCACTACAGCAATATTTACCATAGCCGAGACTTGGAAGCAACCAAAATGTCCATCAACAAATGAATGCACAAAGAAGAAGTGGTCCATGTACACAATGGAATATTAGCCATGGAAAGAAGGAAACAGTGCCATTTGTACCACCATAGAAGGACCTAGACATAATCATCCAACTTGAAGTAAGAAAGAAACTGAAAGACAGATATCCTATGACATCACTTCTAGGTGTTACCTAAAAATTGATACCCACGGACATATTTCCAAGACAAGGACACACATGGATTAAGAAAACAAAATTATGTTTAACCAAATGGAAAAGCATAAGGAATGAATGAATTAGGATATAGGGGTTAACAGACATGTACTAACACATGAAATATATAATCACAAAATGCCTATGGAATATCAAGAGAGGTCTACTAAACACTCTGTAATAGCCTACACAGGAAAGGAACCAAAGATGAATAGCTAGATACATAGATATAATGAACCAGATTCTGTATACCTAGAACAAACACAATATTTTTATCCAATTTGCTCTGAAAATATATAAAATTAAATTTAAAAAACAAACAAGAGATAAGGAGACATAAGCTCATGGGTGTGTGCCCTGGCACATTCCACTCTAATTTGCAGCCTACTAACAGAATTTCCAGGAAGGCTCTGTTGCCTAAAAACCCAGATTGGAAATGTAGACATGCTTCTGCCTTGTGGCTGTTTCCCACAAGAGCAGCTTTAAGCCCACAGCTAATGGTCACCTAACATTCAGAAGGACTCAGGGCTGTAAAGGACACCTGGCCTCAAAAAATGTCCTGAGGTATGGAATGGCCAAAAAAATTCAAACCAGGCAAATTTTCAAGAAGAACATATGAAGAGGTAAGTTTTACTCACTCTCTTTTTTAAAAAAAGGAAAATGGATAAAAGCTCGACCTCAGGAATTATTAGACACATGCAAATCTAATCTACAAAAAGGTTTCAACTCACACCAGTCGACTGACCATCAGCAAAATGTCTACAAACAATAAATGCTGAAGGGGTTTTAGAGAACTGTTTACCATCTAGCTGCAGGTAAGATGTAAAGTGGTAACAGGCAATAATGAGAACAGAAAGGAGCTGTGTTTAAAAGTAAAAATTGAGGTATCATTCGATGCAGCAGGCCCACCGCTGGGTCTCTCACCTGAGAAGACCAGAATCGAGAAGACACAGGCTGCAAAAGCTGCACTGAAGCCTTATTCACAATAGCCAAGACATGGAAGCAACCTAAATGTCCACCAACAGATAAATGGATAAAGAAGAGGTGGTCCATGTGCACAATGGAATATTAGCCATGGAAAACAATGAAACACTGCTCTTTGAGGCACCATAGATGAGCCTAGAGATAATCACAGAACATGAGGCAAGTTGGAAAGCAAAAGACATATATCCTATGATATCACTTATAGGTGTTACCTAACAACTAACAAACATGGACATATTTCCACAGAGAAAGACACACACAGACTTAAAGAACACACTGTGTATCTAAAAGGAAAGTTGGTGGCAATGGATAAATGAAGATTAGGTTTACCATACCTATACAAATACAGATTAAGTACATATATCAAAAAGACCGAGCACATAGCAAGGGAGGTCTATGGAACGCTCTGTAATCTTTTACATGGGAAAAGGATCTGTACATGAATAGATACATATGATGTAGAAATAAACCAGAATGTGTACACCTAGGACAAACTGTATTCTAATCATTACCCCGATTAAAACAATTAAAACAACAAACAAGAAGTAAGGAGACACAAACTTCATGGGGTTTTTCCTGGCACATTCCATTCTAATTTACAACCTAGGAACATGACTTCCACAAAGGCACTGCTGCCCTAGTAACCATAGTTGGGAATGGAGAAATGCTGCCGCCTGTGGCCGTTTCCCACAACAGCAGCTTTAAACCCAGTGCTAATGGTCCCTAAATATTCACAATCATTGCAGGCATGTAAATAACACCTGCTCTCAAAAAAAGTCCTGTGGTCAAAAATCGACCAAGAAATTCAAAGGAGGACAACCTTCCAAGAAGACAATTTCAAGAGGTATATTGTACTCCCATTTTTTTCCTTTTATTTTTAATAAAAAATAAAAAGGTATGGAAAAATTCTGAACATTAGAAAATATTAAAAACATACAAATCCAAACTACAAAAACCTATCAGCTCACACCAGTCAGAATGGTCATGAGCAAACATTCTGCAAACAATAAATGCTGAAGGGGTTGTGGAGAAATGCGTACCCTCGGTGCTAAGTGGGACGTGGTAAGAGCCACTAATGAAAACCCAATGGAGGTGCTTTGAAAAGGTAAACATTCAGCTACCAGTCAATGAAGCACACCCACTGCTGGGCCTTTCACCTGAGAAAATGAGAAGCAAAAGTCACAGGCTGGCAACACTGTACTCCAGCAATATTTACCATAGCCAACACTTGGAAGCAACGAAAATGTCCATCAACAGAGGAATGAACAAAGAAGTGGTCCATGTCACAATGAAATATTATTCCAATAAAAATGATAAGTTAAATTTAAAAAACAAACATAAGTAAGGAGACATAACATTTTGGGGGTCAATCAGGGCACATTGCCCTCTAATTTATAACTGAGGAACGCCACTGGCAGGAAGGTCTGTTTACCTAGGTACCACCGTGGGGAACGTAGAAATGCTGCTGCCCTCTGGCCGATACTTACAACAGCAGCTATGCAATCTGTGCTAATGGTCACTTCATATTCACAAGTACTGCAGGGCTGCAAATGAAAACTGCCCTCAAAATGCCTTGATGCATGTAAAGGCCAAAAAATTTCAAAATGTGGCACAGAATTCAAGAAAACAATTTGAAGAAGTAAGCTGTAATAACAGTTTGAAAAATAAAAGGACATGCCTGAAAGCTCAATTTCAAATGATTATGAGACACATGCAAATCCAACCACAAAGAGGTATCAGCTCACACCACTCAGAATAACCATCAGCACAAAAACTACAAACGATCAATGCTGAAGAGGTTGTGGAGAAATGCATACCCTAATTTGAAGTGGGACGTAACCTAGTAAGAGCCACTAATGGGAACAGAATGGAGGTGCCTTTAAAAGGTAAACATTGAGCTATTAGATGATCCAGCAGGTCCACTCCTCGGCCTAAAACCTAAGAAGAGAGAATTAGAAAGAAACAGACAGCCAAATCGGTACTGCAGCAGTATTACAATAACCAAGACATGGAAGCAACCAAAAAGTCCATCAAGAGATGAGTGGACGAATAATAACTGGTACATGTGCAGATGGAATATTAGCCAAGGGAAAAAATGAAACAGTGACATTTGCAGCACCATAGATTAGTCTAGAGGTAATCATGCAACTCATAGTGAGTGAGAAAGCAAAAGACACATATCTTATGATCTGACTTATAGGTGTTACCTAAAAATTGATACAATGAAGATATTTCCACAGAGAAATGGAATCACAGATTCATTAAGCAAACTTACGGTTTAACAAATTTAAAGGTGTGAGCATTGGATACATTACGATATTGGGGTTAACAGAGACATACAAACACATGTGAAATATATAATCAACAAAGACCTATAGCATACCAAGAGAAGCCTACTCAACATTGTGTCATAACCTACATGGGAAAAGGATCCGAAGAAGAATAGATATATGTATATGTGTAAAAGAATCACATCTTACACACCTAGAACAAAGAAAACATTGTAATCAAATTTGCTCCAATACAAAATAAAAATTAAATTAAAAAAACAAAGAGCAAGTAATGAGACATAGACTTAAGGGGCTTTTTCCAGATACATTCCATTCTAATTTACAACCTACAACACAACTTCCATTATGGCTCTCCTGCCCTAGTGCCCAGATTTGGTAATGGAGAAATGCTGCCTCCCTGTGGCCGTTACACACAAATGCAGCTTTAAACCCAGCGTTAATGGTCACTGAACATTCAAAATATTTGCAGGACTCTAAAGGAAACCAGGACTCAAAACAAAAAAAAAATCCTGAGGTCATAAATCGAACAGAAAATTCAAAAGACGTCAAAATTTCAAAAAGACAATATCAAGAGACATATTTTATGCACATTTTGTCTTTTCTCTCTTTTTATTTTTCTTTTTGTTTAAAAGAAGTGCATGGAAAAATGGTCAATATCAGGAACTAATAAAACCATGCAAACCCAATCTCTAAAAACGTTCACCTCACAGCCATCAGAGATATCATCAGCAAAATAGTCTACAAAGAATGAATGCTGAAGGGCTTTTAGAGAACTGTGAACCCTCTAGCTGCTGGTGTGACGTAAACTGATAAGAGCCAGTAGTGAGAAGAGAA
The DNA here is from genome assembly GCF_026419965.1 of Kogia breviceps. Lineage (NCBI taxonomy): Eukaryota > Metazoa > Chordata > Mammalia > Artiodactyla > Physeteridae > Kogia > Kogia breviceps. The sequence goes on from NC_081320.1 coordinate 32,506,008, forward strand.
TGGCACTGCGTTTACAGTTAAAAATTGAGCTACCATACGATCTGGTAGCCCAACTGCTGGTCTTATCACCTGAGAGCACCTGAGTCAAAAAGACACAGGCTGGGAATCCTGCACTACAGCAATATTTACCATAGCCGAGACTTGGAAGCAACCAAAATGTCCATCAACAAATGAATGCACAAAGAAGAAGTGGTCCATGTACACAATGGAATATTAGCCATGGAAAGAAGGAAACAGTGCCATTTGTACCACCATAGAAGGACCTAGACATAATCATCCAACTTGAAGTAAGAAAGAAACTGAAAGACAGATATCCTATGACATCACTTCTAGGTGTTACCTAAAAATTGATACCCACGGACATATTTCCAAGACAAGGACACGCATGGATTAAGAAAACAAAATTACGTTTAACCAAATGGAAAAGCATAAGGAATGAATGAATTAGGATATAGGGGTTAACAGACATGTACTAACACATGAAATATATAATCACAAAATGCCTATGGAATATCAAGAGAGGTCTACTAAACACTCTGTAATAGCCTACACAGGAAAGGAACCAAAGATGAATAGCTAGATACATAGATATAATGAACCAGATTCTGTATACCTAGAACAAACACAATATTTTTATCCAATTTGCTCTGAAAATATATAAAATTAAATTTAAAAAACAAACAAGAGATAAGGAGACATAAGCTCATGGGTGTGTGCCCTGGCACATTCCACTCTAATTTGCAGCCTACTAACAGAATTTCCAGGAAGGCTCTGTTGCCTAAAAACCCAGATTGGAAATGTAGACATGCTTCTGCCTTGTGGCTGTTTCCAACAAGAGCAGCTTTAAGCCCACAGCTAATGGTCACCTAACATTCAGAAGGACTCAGGGCTGTAAAGGACACTAGCCCTAAAAAATTTTGCTGAGGTAGGGAATGGACCAAAAAATTCATAACAGGCCAATTTTTCAAGAAGATAGTTTGAAGAGGTAAGTTTTACTCACTCTCTTTAAAAAATGGAAAATGGATAAAAGCTCGACCTCAGGAATTATTAGACACATGCAAATCTAATCTACAAAAAGGTTTCAACTCATACCAGTCGACTGACCATCAGCAAAAAGGCTACAAACAATAAATGCTGAAGCGTTTTTAGAGAATTGTGTAACTTCTAGCTGCTGGTGAGATGTAAAGTGGTAACAGCCAATAATGAGAACACAAAGGAGCTGCGCTTAAAAGTAAAAATGGAGGTACCATTCGATCCAGCAGTCACACCACTGGGCCTCTCAATTGAGAAGAGCAGAATCGAGAAAACCCGGGTTGCAAAAGCTGTCCTGCAGCGTTATTCACAATAGCCAAGAGTGTGAAGCAGCGAAAAAGTCCATCAACAGATGAATGGATAAAGAAGTGGTCCATGTACACAATGGAATATTAGCCATGGAAAACAATGAAACAGTGCTCTTTGAGGCACCATAAGTGAGCTTGGAGATAATCACAGAACGTGAGTAAGTCAGAAAGCAAAGACCTATATCCTATGGTATCAGTTATAGGCATTATCTAATAACTGAAACAAATGAATATATTTCCACAGAGAAAGACACTCACAGACTTAGAAAATTCTATGCTTGTCTAAAAGGAAAGGGTGGGGGGAATGGATAAATTAAGATTAGTGTTACTATACATATAACAATAACTACTATATACATATGTCAAAAGACCAACCATCTAGCAAGGGAGGTCTACGGAACACTCTAATATTTTACATGGGAAGATGATCTGTACGTGAATAGACATATATAATGTACAAATGATTGTGTACACCTAGGACCAACAATATTCTAATCATTACCCCGATTACAAAACATAATACAACCAACAAGTAATGAGTCATAAACTTATGGACGTTTCTCCTAGCACATTCCATTCTAATTTACAAATTAGGAACACGACTTTCAGAAAAACTCTGCTGCCCTAGTACCCAGATTTGGGAATGGAGAAATGCTGCCTCTTTTTGGCCGTTTCCCACAACAGCAGCTTTAAACCCAGTGCTAATGGTCACTAAGTATTCACAATCACTGTAGGCCTGTAAATGACACCTTCCCTCCAAAAAACTCCTGAGGTCGAAAATCGACCAAAAATTCAAAACAGAGCAACCTTCCAAGAAGACAATTTCAAGAGGTATATTATACTCACACTTTTTTCTTTTTTTTTTCTTAACAGAAAAGAAAAAGGCGTGGAAAATGATGAATTTTAGGAATTTTTAAAGGCATGCAAACCCAAACTACAAAACATATCAGCTCACAGCAGTCAGAATGGCCATAAGCAAAAATGCTGCAAACAATAAATGTTAAAGGGATTGTGGAGAAATGCGTAACCTAGGTTCTGAGGGGGACGTGGCAAGAGCCACTAATGAAAACACAATGGAGGTGCTTTGAAAAGGTACACATGGAGCGATTAGTCAATCAGTCACACCCACTGCTGGACCTATCACCTCAGAAAATGAGAAACAAAAAGTCACAGGCTGGCAATACTGCACTCCAGCAATATTTAACATAGCCAACACTTGGAAGCAATGAATAAGTCCATCAACAGAGGAATGCACCAAGAAGAAATGGTCCATGTACACAATGGAATATTACTCCAATAAAAATATAAATTAAATTTAAAAAACAAACAGAAGTAAAGAGACATCAGCTTTTGTGGTTTTATCCGTGCACATTCCACTCTAATTTATAACCAAGGAACACCACTGGCCACAAGGTCTGTTTCCCTAGTAACAGCGTGGGGAATGGAGAAAGGCTGCCACCCTCTGGCCGTTACCTGCAAACGCAATTTAAAGCCTGTGCTAATGGTCACTTCATATGAATAAGCACTGCAGGGCTGTTAATGAAACCTGCCCTCAAAATATCTTGAGGGAGGTAATGGCCAAAGAATTTAAAATGTGACACATACTTTAAAAAAACACTTTGAAGAACTAAGCTGTAATCACACTTTGAAAAAGAAAAAGGACATGCCTTAAAGCTCAATTTCAACGGATTATGAGACACATGCAAATTCAACCACAAAGAGGTATCAACTCACACCAGGAAGAATAACCATCAGCAAGAAATCTACAAACAATAAATGCTGAAGGTGTTTTGCAGAAATGCATACCCTCAACTTTAAGTGGGATGTAACCTGGAAAGAGCCACTAATGAGAACAGAATGGTGGTGCCTTTAAAAGGTAAACACTGAGCTACCATATGGTACAGGAGGCCCACTCCTGGGACTATAACATAAGAAGACAATATTGGAAAGACACAGGCAGGCAAATGTGCATCGCAGCGGTGTTACAATAGCTAAGACATGGAGGCAACCATAAAGTACATCAAGTGTTGAGTGGACAAAGAAGAACTGATACATGCACAGATGGAATATTCGCTAGGGAAAAAAGTGAAAAAAATGCCATTTTCAGCACCGTAGATGATTCTAGAGGTAATCAGGCAAATTGTACCAAGTTAGACAGCAAAAGACACATATCCTATAATATCACTTATAGGTGTTAGCTAAAAATTGATACCAATGAAGATATTTCCACAGAGAAAGTCAATCACAGATTCATTAAACAAACTTATGGTTTACCCAATGGAAAGGTGTGAGGATTGGATATGTTAGGATATTGGGGTTAACATAGATATACAAACACATGTGAAATGTATAATCACCAAAGACCTACAGCATACCAAGAGAAGCCTACTCAACATTGTGTCATAACCTACATGAGAAAACGATCCGAAGTAGTATAGATATATGTATATGTGTAAAAGAACCACATCTTGCACACCTAGAACAAACAAAACATTTTAATCAAATTTGCTCTGATAAAAAATAAAAATTAGGGCTTCCCTGGTGGCACAGTGGTTGAGAATCTGCCTACTAATGCAGGGACATGGGTTTGAGCCCTGGTCTGGGAGGATCCCACATGCAGCAGAGCAACTAGACCCGTGAGCCACAACTACTGAGCCTATGCATCTGGAGCCTGTGCTCTACAGCAAGAGAGGCCACGATGTGAGAGGCCCGCACACCGCGATGAGTGGTCCCTGCTTGCCGCAACTAGAGAAAACCCTTGCACAGAAACGAAGACCCAACACAACCAAAATTTTTTTTCTTTTTTTAAAAAAGAGAGCCCAAATAAGTCAGAAATGAAACAGATGATGTTACAACAGACACCACGGAAATACAAAGTATCCTAAGATACACACAGGGTAACTCAGGGCTCAGGCTGGACAGAGCCCACTCTCCATTCCCCTGTACATGACTTACAGGAGCCTCGGGAACTGAGGAGGGGGTCCCTGAGGAGACACACAGGATAGAATACATTAGGCATTAACGTGACTGCATTCATCTTAAACGTGCCTGAACTACATTGACACGAAATGATTTTGTCCTGTATGTACATCGGCACCTCTAGTCGGAAATTCAGGTCTTTGGCTTCACCACCTCTACTGACAGCATTAGCTTCACCTGCTGTGGACCTTCTCCTATAGGATTTCTAGAACCACAAAGCATCAAAGCTTTACAGGACCCAGAGTCTGTTCGACTCCACTCAGAGTCTCAACTGCACTCAGAGACTCCACTCTTGGAGGGCACACTCAAAGTAGTGTGCACGTCAGGACCCAGGGGAAGGAGCAGTGACCCTGTAGGCGAATGACCAGACAATACAATAACTGAAATGAAAAATACACTAGAAGGAATGAGTAGCAGAATAACTGTGGGAAAAGAATGGATAAGTGACCTGGAAGACAGAAAGGTGGAAATCACTGCCATGGAACAGAATAAAGAAAAAGAATGAAAATAAAAGAAGACACCCTAAGAGACCTCTGGGACAATGTTAAACGCAACAACATTCGCATTATAGGGGTCCCAGAAGGAGAAGAGAGAGAGAAAGGACCAGAGAAAATATTTGAAGAGATTATAGTCAAAACCTTCCCTAGCATGGGGAAAGAAATAGCCACCCAAGTCCAGGAAGCACAGAGAGTCCCAGGCAGGATAAACCAAAGGAGAAAAATGCCGAGACACATAGTAATCAAATTGACAAAAATTAAAGACAAAGAAAAATGATTGAAAATGATTGAAAGGGGAAAATGGCAAATAACATACAAGGGAACTCCCATAAGGTTAACAGCTGATTTCTCAGCGGAAACTCTGGAAGCCAGAAGGGAGTGGCATGATAAATTTAAAGTGATGAAAGGAAAGAACCTACAACCAAGAGTACTCCACCCAGCAAGGATCTCATTCAGATTTGACAGAGAAATCAAAAGTTTTACAGACAAGCAAAATCTAAGAGAATTCAGCACCACGAAACCAGCTCTACAACAAATGCTAAAGGAACTTCTCTAAGTGGGAAACACAAGAGAAGAAGATGACCCACCAAGACAAACCCATAATAATTAAGAAAATAGTAATAGGAACATACATATCGATAATTACTCTAAACGTGAATGGATTAAATGCTCCAACCAAAAGACACAGGCTCGCTGAATGGATACAAAAACAAGACCCATATATATTCTGTCTACAGGAGACCCATTTCAGACCTAGGGACACAAACAGACTGAAAGTGAGGGAATGAAAAAATATATTCCATGCAAATGAAAATCAAAAGAAAGCTGGAGTAGCAATACTCATATCAGATAAAATAGACTTTAAAATAAGGAATGTTACCAGGGACAAGGAAGGACACTACAAAATGATCAAGGGATCAATCCAAGAAGAAGACGTAACAATTATAAATATATATGTACCCAACATAGGAGCACCTCAATATATAAGGCAACTGCTAACAGCTATAAAAGAGGAAATCAACAGTAACACAATAATAGCAGGGGACTTGAACACTTCACTTACATCAATGGAGATCATCCAGACAGAAAATTGATAAGGAAACACAAACTTTAAATGACACAATAGACCAGATAGATTTAATTGATATTTATAGGACATTCCATCCCCAAACAGCAGATTATACGTTCTTCTCAACTGCACATGGAACATTCTCCAGGATAGATCACATCTTGGGTCACAAATAAAGCCTCAGTAAGTTTAAGGAAACTGAAATCATATCAATCAGCTGTTCCGACCACAATGCTATGAGATTAGAAATCAATTCCAGGGGAAAAAAACCGTAAAAACACACAAACACGTGGAGGCTAAATAATATGTCACTAAATAACCAAGAGATCACTGAAGAAATAAAAGAGGAAATCAAAAACTACCTAGAGACAAATGGCAACAAAAACACGATGATCCAAAACCTTTGGGATTCAGCAAAAGCAGTTCTAAGAGGAAAGTTTATAGCGATACAAACCTACCTCAAGAAACAAGAAAAATCTCAAATAAACAATCTAAACTTACACCTAGAGGAAGTAGAGAAAGAAGAACAAAACCCTAAGTTAGTAGAAGGAGAGAACTCATAAAGATCAGAGCAGAAATAAATGAAATAGAAACAAAGAAAAACCACAGGAAAGATCAGTAAAACTAAAAGCTGGTTCTTTGAGAAGATAAACAAAAATGATAAACCTTTAGCCAGACTCAAGAAAAAGAGGGAAAGGACTCAAATCAATAAAATTAGAAATGAAAAAGGAGAACTTACAACAGACACCACAGAAATACAAAGCATCATGAGAGACTACTACATGCAACTTTATGCCACTAAAATGGACAACCTGGAAGACATGGACACATTCTTCAAAAGGGATAACCTTCCAAGACTGAACCAGGAAGAAATAGAAAATAAGAACAAACTTATCCCAAGCAATGAAATTGAAACTGTGATTTAAAATCTTCCAACAAACAAAGGCCCAGAACCAGAGGGCATCACATGTGAATTCTACCAAACATTTAGAGAAGAGCTAACACTCAACCTTCTCAAACTCTTCCAAAAAATTGCAGGGGAAGGAACACTGCCAAACTCATTCTATGAGGCCATCATCACCCTGACACCAAAACCAGACAAAGATACTACAAGGAAAGAAAATTAGAAGCCAATATCACTGATGAATATAGATATAAAAATCCTCAATAAAATACTAGCAAACAGAATCGAACAACACTAAAAGGATCATACACCATGATCAAGTGGGGTTTATCCCAGAGATGCAAGGATTCTTCAATATACACAAATCCATCAATGTGATACACCATATTAACAAATTGTAGAATAAAAACCATATGATCATCTCAATAGATGCAGGGAAAGATTTTGAGAAAATTCAACACCCATTTATGATAAAAAAAAAAAAAAAACAAACTCTGCAGAGTGTGGGCATAGAGGGAAACTACCTCAACATAATAAAGGCCATATATGACAAACCCACAGCAAATATCATTCTCAATGGTGGAAAACTGAAAGCATTTCCTCTAAGATCAGGAACCAGACGAGGATGTCCACTCTCATCACTATTATTCAACATAGTTTTGGAAGTCCTAACCACAGCAATCAGAGAAGAAAAAGAAATACAAATTGGAAAAGAAGAAGTAAAATTGTCACTGTTTGCAGATGACATGATACCATAGATAGAGAATCCTAAAGATGCCACCAGAAAACTACTAGAGCTAATCAATGAATATGATAAAGTTGCAGGATACAAAATGAATGCACAGAAATCTCTTGCATTCCTATACACTAACAATGAAAGATCAGAAAAAGAAATTAAGGAAATATCCCATTACCACTGCAAAAAGAAGAATAAAATACCTAGGAATAAACCTACCAAAGGAAGTAAAAGACCTGTACTCAGAAAACTATAAGACACTGATGAATGAAATCAAAGATGATATAAACAAATGGAGACATATACCATGTTCTTGGATTAGAAGAATCAATATTGTGAGAATGACTATACTACCCAAAGCAATCTACAGATTCAATGCAATCCCTATCAAATTACCGGCGGCATCTTCTACAGAACTAGAACAAAAAATCTTAAAATTTGTAGGGAGACACAAAAGACCCTGGGTAGCCAAAGCAGTCTTTAGAGGAAAAAAAAAAAAAAGAGCTGGAGGATTGAGACTTCCAGACTTCAGACTATACTACAAAGCTACAGTAATCAAGACAATATGGTACTGACACAAAAACAGAAATATAGATCAATAGAACAGGATGGAAAGCACAGACAAACACATGTACCTATGGTTAACTAATCTATGACAAAAGAGGCAAGGGTATACAATGGAGAAAAGACAGTGTCTTCAGTAAGTGATGCTGGGAAAACTGGACAGCTACATGTAAAAGAAGGAAATTAGAACACTCCCTAACACCATACACAAAAATAAACTCAAAATGGATTAGAGACTGAAATGTAAAACCAGACACTATAAAGCCCTTAGAGGAAAACTTAAGCAGAACACTCTATGACATAAATCACAGCAAGATCCTCTTAAACCCACCTCCTAGAGAAATGGAAATGAAAACAAAAATTAAAAAATGGGACCTATGGGGCTTCCCTGGTGGCGCAGTGGTTGTGAGCCTACCTGCCAATGCAGCAGACACAGGTTCGTGCCCCAGTCCGGGAACATCTCACATGCCCGGACCGGCAGGGCACGTGAGCCATGGCCACTGAGCCTGCGCGTCCGGAGCCTGTGCTCCACCACGGGAGAGGCCACAAGAGTGAGAGGCCCGTGTACTGCAAAAACTAACAAAAAAAAATGGGACCTAATGAAACAAAATCTTTTGCACAGCAAAGGAAAACATAAACAAGACGAAAAGACAACCATCAGAATGGGAGAAAATATTTTCAAATGAAGCAAATGGCAAAGGATTAATCTCCAAAAAGCAGCTCATGTAGCTCAATATCACAAAAACAAACAACCGAATCCAAAAATGGGTGGAAGACCTAAATAGACATTTCTCCAAAAAAGACATACAGGTTGCCAACAAACACATGAAAGGATGCTGAACATCACTAATCATTAGAGAAATGCAAATGAAAACTACAGTGAGGTATCACCTCACAACAAGTCAGAATGGCCATCATCCAGAAATCTACAAACAATAAATACTGGAGAGACATTTATTGGATAAAAGGGAACCCTCTTGCACTGTTGGTGGGAATGTAAATTGATATAGCCACTAGGGAAAACGGTATGGACGTTCCTTAAAAACTAAAAATAGAACTACCACACGACCCAGCAATCCCACTACTGGACATTTACCCTGAGAAAACCATAATTCAAAAAGAGTCATGTACCACAATGTTCATTGTAGCTCTACTTACAATAGCCAGGACATAGAGGCAACCCAAGTGTTCATCGACAGATAAGTGGGTAAAGAAGTTGTGGCACATATATATAATGGAATATTACTCAGCCATAAAGAGAAACGAAATTGAGTTATTTGTAGCGAGGTGGATGGATCTAGAGTCTGTCCTACAGAGTGAAGTAAGTCAGAAAGAGGAAAACAAATACCATATGCTAACACATATATATGGAATCTAAAACAAAGTTCATGAAGAACCTAGGGGCAGGAAAGGATTAAGGACACAAACGTAGAGAAAGGACTTGAGGATACGGGGAGGGGGAAGGGTAAGCTGGGACAAAGTGAGACAGTGGCATGGACATATATACACTACCAAATGTAAAATCGATAGCTACTGGGAAGCAGCCACATAGCACAGGAAGATCAGCTCGGCAATTTGTGTCCACCTAAAGGGGTGGGATAAGGGGGTGAGAGGGAGGTGCAAGAGGGAGGGGATATGGTGTTATATGTATACGTATCGCTGATTTTTTTATACAGCAGAAACTAACACAATTGTAAAGCAATTATACTCCAATAAAGATGTAAAAGAAAAAAAAAAGCCCAGAGATAAACCGACACACCTATGGTCCACTAAACTATGACAAAGGAGGCAAGGATATACAATGGAGAAAAGACAGTCTCTTTATAAGTGGTGCTAGGAAAAATGGACAGCTACATGTAAAAGAATGCAATTAGAACACTCCCTAACACCATACACAAAAATAAGCTCAAAATGGATTAGAGACTGAAATGTAAGACCAGACACTATAAAACTCTTAGAGGAAAACATAGGAAGAATACTCTTTGACATAAATCACAGCAAGATCTTTTTTGATCCACCTCCTAGAGTAATGGAATAAAAAACAAACAAATGGGACCAAATGAAACTTAAAAGCTTTTGCAAAGCAAACTACAAACAAGATGAAAAGACAATCCTCAGAATGGGAGAAAATATTTGCAAACGAATCAACAGACAAAGGATTAATCTCCAATACATATAAACAGCTCATGGAACTCAACAGTAAAAAAAAGCAAACAACCCAATCCCAAAATGGGCAGATGACTTAAACAGACATTTGTCCCAAGAAGACATACAGATGGCCAAGAAGCACATTAAAAGCTGTTCTACATCACTAATTATTAGAGAAATATAAGCCAGAACTACAATGAGGTATCACCTCACACCAGTTAGAACGGACATCATCAGAAAATCTACAAACAACAAATGCTGGAGGTGGTGTGGAGAAAAGGGAACCCTCTTGCACTATTTGTGGGAATGTAAATTGATACAGTCACTATGGAGAACAGTACGGAGGTTCCTTAAAAATCTAAAAATAGAATTCCCATATGACCCAGCAATCCCACTACTGGGCATATACCCAGAGAAAACCATAATTCAAAAAGACACATTCACCACAATGTTCATTGCAGCACTATTTACAATAGCCAGGTCATGGAAACAACCTAAACGCCCATAGACAGACGAATGGAAAAGATGTGGTACATATATAAAATGGAATATTACTCAGCCATATAAAGGAATGAAATTGGGTTATTTGTAGAGACGTGGATAGATCTACATACTCTCATACAGAGTGAATGAAGTCAGAAACAGAAAAAACAAATATTAACAAATATTAATGCATACATGTGGAACCTAGAAAAACGATACAGATGAACCAGTTTGCAAGGCAGAAATAGAGACACAAATGTAGAGAACAAATGTATGGACACCAAGGGGGGAAAGTGGAGGGGTGGTGGTGGTGGGATGAATTGTGAGACTGGGATTGACATATACACACATATGTATAAAATAGATAACCAATAAGAACCTGATGTATAAAAAATAAATTAAATTAAATTCAAAAATTAAAACAATAATATTTTAAAAAGAGAAAAAAGCATTTTCCTTCCCATAGACATATTTATATGAATGAATTATTTCCATGTTTATATCTATAAATGCAAGAAGAGGAATAAAACCTACCTTGAACCAAAAAAGAAGAAAAACATAACCCACTGGTCATACAGAGGAAAACCCTATCAGGGCACTTGCTCCAGTGGCGAACAATTCTGAAGTTGGTCAGAGGTGGGGAATCGTCTCCCATGCAGCCAGCAGCGCCCCTGCAAGGAGCGTCCTCATTGCAAAGCTGGGGGACGGTGCCGAGGCATCTCTGAGTAAACGTGAGCTGAGCCCCAGGCTGGCTGCTAGTGAACTGTTCCCACTCTTCCCAGGTAAAAATGTGTGCAAGTACTTGAAAGCCTAGAGGAAGGGCCGTGGAGCCACAACAGCCACAGTACACAGGCCGACTTGGTGCCTGGAGGTCAGCCAGGCTGGTCCTGGCCCCAGGCACTCTTATGGAAGCTTTCTATTTCCCTGCCTGACGTACCCCTCCTGTCCCAGCCCTCATTGTTTTTTTTCCCTTCCTCACCTTTGCCCGGGGAGAAATTCCAGCGGCAGGTATGGGTAATACATCCTCTTCTTTAGCAGGTGGCAGCCTGGCAACTCCTTCAGAAAGTCCAGCAGAGCCCCACTCACACTGGGGCACCCACAGAGCCGCAGGCCCTACTCCCTCCCACAAGCCCAGCCCCGAGACTGCTGACAGGGCAGAGAATATGACGTCAGGTACAGCTGCAGGGACTCTTGCTGCCTGGAGGGGTGTTTATATTGACCTCAGCCCAGGCACAGCTGAGAAGGGCTGGCCGGCAAGGTCAGGCTGCCAAGATCAGCCAATCCTCGCCTCTCAGGGGCTCACAGTTGCAGAAAATGGGCCTTGCTGCACCGGCCAGGTCCAAGGAACAGGTGTGGCATCCTGAGGGTCAGGATAGACAAGGGGCTGCAGCTCTAGCTTGTTTTCTAATCATTTTATCTGGTCCATGAGTGGGAGACAACTTCAAGAAGACCCTCTCTTAATGAGAGGAACCCAGGAGTCAGGGAGAGGAGGGGTGGTGGGTGGAGACAAAGGCCTGGTGCCCCGGTTGCAGTGGAAGCTTCTGGAAGACTTGGCAGAGGGAGGCCGCACAGAGTGAAGGTCAGGGTCACAGACCTGTCGGAGCCGCTGTTTGTTAGTTCAAGTTCTGCTCTGAGGTGCTCTGGGGCAGCTCTGACCAACAGGTGAGCTGGGGGTGCTCTGCAATGAGGGCTATGGGCACAGTTCCTGTGTGCCCAGCCCTGCCGGTGTACCTGCCCAGGTGAGCTCCATATCCTGGGAGGGCCCTGACCACGAGAGCCCCGTGGGCTGCTGGGGACATGCCCAGGTGAGCTCCGTATCCTGGGAGGGGCCTGACCACAAGAGCCCCGTGGGCTGCAGGGTACCTGCCCAGGTGAGCTCCATATCCTGAGATTGGCCTGACCACGAGAGCCCCATGGGCTGCTGGCGACCTGGTAAAGGATGTCAGGACAGTCAGTGAAGCCACCGAGGATATATATCCAGTAGTTCCTAATTCCTACACACTGCTGGTCATTCTACCATCCACCAGAACATGCTATTCTGTATTAGACTTCAATGATGCCTTCTTCTGTATTCCATTATCCCAGAGTCACAAGAAGTTTTGGCTTGTGAGTGGCAGGACTCAACATACAACAGAAACAATACCGCTGAGGCGTCCTGCCCCAAGGGTTCAAAAATTCCCACACCATCTTTGGGGAAACGTTAGCTAAAGACCTAAAACTTCTACCTCTGGAAAAGGGAACCCTCCTTCAATAGGCAGATGACATTGTGATCGCCAGCCCTACTAAGGAGGTCTCTGAACTACTTAGCCAATAAAGGATAGAAGGTGTCCAAGAAAAAGGCTAAAATATCACAGACTAAGGTGACCTGCCTGGGCTTCACTCTCACAGAAGGTCAGAGAAGGCCATCCCAGGAAAGGGAAGAAGCCATTTGCAGCCGTACCCCTTCTAAAACTAGAAGACAGCTTAGGGGTTCCTGGGGAGGCCGGGGTTTACTGCATCTGGATCCTAACTACAGTCTAATAGCTGGGCCTCAATATGAAACACTGAAAGGAAAAGATGATGATCCTTTTGAATAGAATCCAGAAGTGGCCATTGAAGAATGGAAAGAGCAGTCAATTCAGACCCTTGCCCTGAAACTCCCTAATTTAACTAAACCCTTTGACCTTTACATTCCCAGTTGAAGGTGAATCGCCCTTGGAGTATCAGTGCAAAAACTGGGACCACTTGAAATGGAACAACGCAAGAATGCCCTCCAGGTAGGAGAAACTACGGTCACCAAGGGCTTGGCCCGCCACCTCATCCGGCCAGGATACTGGGGGTATCGAAAAACCTGGAAATCAGCAGCCTGCAAGGCCAGGTCCCTCCCAAGAGAAAAGGACCCCACGTGGTGATCCTAACCACCCACCAGGCCCTGAAGTTGCAGGGATTGCTCCGTGGGCACACTGACCTCGAGTGAGGAGGCCCTCCAACTCCAGCCTCCAGAGAGACAACCGGGGGCAACAGACCCCCATGACAACTCGTGTGACCATCACTTGACCTGGAGCTTCTCTCAGAAAACAACAAGAGTGTGCCCCCAAAGAGCAGACTACTGCTTGCAGGACTTACTGCACCCAGAGCGGAGCTAATAAGCTTGGCGGGGAAACCGTAAATAACGCTGTCACCATAGAAAAGCCTACAGACACCGCGGTGACGGCAGCCAATGAGACCGGCTGGACTCCTGGCTACTTCAAAAGGCCGTTGACTCAGTGGCCGTCATGGTCCTGGATCATCACCGGCCCTGGACTGTCTGGGAGTTGAGCAGGCAGGGCTCTGACACCTGGTGCTGTTTGTACGTTAATTCAGGGGCCTAATTGAAGAAAGCGCAGACTACTGGTCAGAGCATCTAGGCTGGCAGAAACCCTCAGCCTAATGTGGCCAAACAAATGTGGGGTGGGGTAAAGCTGCCGCCCCCCAGCAACTCTGCACATCTTTCCTGGACCCTCAAAAGTCATTAGAATCTAAGCACTTCAAATGCTGGTGCTCAGGCAGACAAGCAGTGAGAGAGGAGGCCTGGGGACAATCAACCTCACCTGGAGGCTGCCAGGGAGCAGTTCTGCCCCTCCCCCACAGGTATGAGGACTCCCAACTCAGCACGAAGCAGTTACAGAAGAGGCGTCTGCACCCTCAGCCCCCCAAGAATGAGGAACGGGACAAAAGGCAGAGGAGGGGTTTGTCGCCAGCAAAGCCCATTAAAAATTCCTGGGAGATAAAAATAGAATCTGGGCAATAAAATAAAATCTAACCTTTTTTTTCCTTTGTGCTTTGTCTAATTTCACATGCTCCTAGGTTTCCACATGCAGAGGTCCCACACCCGGCACTTCAGACCCGATTTCCTACTGCAAAATGGCTGGGCCGACACCTCAGCTCTCGGGGCCCCGTGCAGACTCGGCGACATAGAGCCTGAGCTCCAGCCAACCCGGGCCATGGAGAGCTCTGCGCCTCCCTCCCGCTGACGCTGCCGGGATCCCTACCCAGCAGCCTGTCCCACAGCCCACGGGGGAGCGCACGCTCTCACCTCTCCATTCTCTGATCAAAATATAAAGTTTCCTTTGCTTCTGAAGCAAACTCAGTCTCGTTCTTTTGGCTCCAGTGACCCTGGGCAGGGGGACCCTTGTTGGGACCACTCTGTAGGATCAGTAACAGAAATTGAGAACATTGTACCTTCAATGAACAGATGCGTGAGCCAAACTGTAATTAACATAGAGCAGTGTGTAAGGCTCGTGTAAAATAAGATGTTTCTAACACTTCCATTTGATATTTCCATCACTTTATTATAAGCAAGTTCAGTGGAGGGCTTTGTCTTATTTGTCAGGTCAACATTAGAGAAATGACGTGATTTCTTTCCAACGATGTACAATACATCTAATAATCTTGGCTGAAGCTTCAATCTTGTTTTGATTGCTTTTCCATTGAAAATGATACCTCTCCTTCAACTCCCCCATGTCTGAGAAGTATAAAATCTTAGAACGTATTATTACCAAAGGGGAAACGCGGGAGGAGGGATAAATTAAGAGTTTAGGATTAACACATACAAACTGTGATGTATAAAATAGATCGTCAACAAGGAACTTCTGTATAACACGGGGAACAACATTCAATATTGTGTAATAACCTATAAGGGGAAAACATCTGCAAAAGAATACATAACTATATCTACATCATCTATCAACGATAGATAAAATGTAACCTAAAGGAGGTCGATGGTGAGCTCTTCTGCCCTGAAGATTTCAATCATCTAAAGCTCGGACTCTGCCTACTGCCCAAGGCCCTTAATGATCATACATGTACCCGTAGCTTAAAAATTTCCCAATTTGGGGTTCGGGGAGACACTGATTTGGAAAAATCCCTGGTGTTCTCCTTACATGAAAGGGGCTCTACCTACAGCTAAAACATGCCTGACACCCAGAAGATGGTACACCGTTTGATCGGGAAGAGTTTGGAAATGACACGTCATCTCCTCAGCTCCTGGTAGTCGGCTTCACCCCTGCAGCCTTTTTTCTAACAAGCTCCCCACTTGCAGAATCAGCACATTTAACCTCCTGTTTTGTACAGTTAGGAATTTGTAAGGAGGATGAACGGGAAGAGGGGGAACTAATGAGAGACCAGCTCTAGATGTTTGGACAGGCACATGCCACTCTAATTTCCAATCAGGAAGAAGAATTAACCAAAGGCTCAGCCTGCCCCCTGGAACCACAATAGAGCCTGTAGCAATCCTGTGGTTTTGTGGCTAGTTCCCAAAAGAGGACTTAAAAATGGAGCTCAGGGGCACTGCAATTCACAAACCTGCAGGGTTATAAATGATAACGATCTTCCAAAAATACACTGAGGTAAGGCAACGAAAAAGATTCGAAAGCAAGGCAAAATTTCAGGAAAAAGTTTTCAAGAGGTACGTTGGAGTCGCCTTTAAAGCACATGAAAAGTGGCAGAACTTCGCAAATGATGCAGTTGGCCAAAACATATATTTTTCCTAAATATATTTAGCAAAAATACATACACTCTTTTTGGCCAAGCAAACAAGCAGGGCATGCAAATCAGCACTACAAAGAAGTCTCACTTCCCATCTGTCAAAAGGGCCATCCTGGAAAAGTGTAAAAACCAGAAATGCAGGACAGGCCATGGAGAAAAGGGAGTCTTGTGACACTGATGAGCGGGATGTAAATTGCCAACGGCCACTCTGGAGTAGTGTATGGTGTTTCCTAAAACATCTAAAAAACAGAACTACAATGCATAGGGCACTTCCACTCATTGGCGTATATATTCAGAGAACCAAAAATCGACAGAACACGGGCACCTCAAAGTTTAGGGCTGCTTGGTTTGCAAGGACCTCGGCTTGGGTACACTGAAAATATCCTAGGAAAGAGAAAAATGGGTAAACAAGTTGTGGTACTTATGTACAATGGAATATAACTCAGCCATGAAATCAATATCATAAGGCTACTAACAGCATAATGAGTATATTTAGGAACGATGATGTTAAGTAAAATAAGTCAGACAGAAAAAGAAACTTATGGTAACATATCACTTACCGGGGGTTTCGAAAAATTGCTACACATGAACTGAATTACAAAACAGAACACAGAGTCACACATTTAGAAAACACACTTATGGCTGCTTAAGGGGAAAGGTGAGGTGGGGTGATGCATAAAATGAGTTTCAAGTGAGTACAGATACCGTTCCATAAACCAAATATGTAATAGACATGACCTACTCATTGCTCAATGAACTGGACTCAACACATCCTATTCACTGCAGAAGAATACATCTGCCTAGTAAGAATCTTAAAAAGTATTTATTGGGCTTCCCTGGTGGCGCAGTGGTTGAGAGTCTGCCTGCCGATGCAGGGGACATGGGTTCGTGCCCTGGTCCGGGAATATCCCACATGACATGGAGCGGCTGGGCCTGTGAGCCATGGCCGCTGAGCCTGCGCGTCCGGAGCCTGTGCTCCACTACGGGAGAGGCCACAACAGTGAGAGGCCTGCGTAACGAAAAAAAAAAAGTATTTATTGATATCTCTCTGTAAGTGAATCAGCTGGGTGTAAAACAGCATAAACACAGCATTGAAAGTCAGCTGAACCCCATTAAAAATAAATTATAAAAAAAATAAAAATTAAAAAAACAAACAGTGAAAGAGAGAAACATTTTTACAAAATTCTTTCAGGGGCTGTGATGAAACCTTGATTGACCACATCTAGACACACAACTGGATGAGACATAAGGCTGGACACTCTTGGGGCCAAGAGGATTGGTGAGGTTGGGTGAGCACATGCAGACCCTTTAAAGTAATACTGCGTGGTACCCATTCCATGGGTCCCAACTCTCCAGGTTCAAGGGAATCTTCCTACAGCTAAAACATGCATGGGAAACTCATAGGATGGTACATTGTGTGATCGGGAAATGTTTCTAAAACACATCTCATTTTTCATCCCTGGTGCTCGGGTTTGCCATTCCAGCCGCTTTATTAACAATCTCCGCACTTGGAGAATCAGCACCTTTATTTAACCTCCTGTTTCGTACAGTTTGCAATTTGTCCAGAGGATGAACGGGAAGAGGGGGAACCAATGAGAGACCAGCTCTAGGTGTTTGGACAGGCACATGTCACTCTAATTTCCAATCAGGAAGAAGAATTAACCAAAGGCTCAGCCTGCCCCCTGGAACCAGAAAAGGGCCTGAAGCAATCCTGTGGTTTTGCGGCCAACTCCAAAAAGGTGAGTTGAAAAATGGAGCTCAGGGGCACTGCAATTCACAAACCTGCAGTGTTATAAGTGATAACAATTGTCCAAACATATACTGAGGTAAGGAAATGAAGAGGATTTGAGATCAAGGCAGTATTGGAGGAAACAGTTTTCAAGAGGTAGATTGGAGTCGCCTTTAAAGCACCTGAAAAGCGGCAGAATTTCAACAATGATGCAGTTGGCCCAAAAGGGCGTATGCGTTTTTTTCCTGAATATATTCAGGGAAAAAACGCATACGCCCTTTTTGGCCAACGAAACAAGCGGGCAATGCACATCAGTACTACAAAGAAGTCTCACTTCGCATCGGTCAAACGGCCATCGTGAAAAAGTGTAAAACCCAGAAATGCAGGATAAGCCATGGAGAAAAGGGAGCCTTGTTATGCTGGTGGAAGGGATGTAAATTGCAAACGGCCACTCTGCAGAAGTGTATGGTGTTTCCTAAGACATCTAAAAAACAGAGCTACAGCGCATAAGGCACTTCCACTCATGGGCGTGTATCTTAGCCCCGACCCTGTGGCGGAGTCTGGATCCGGGCCAGCCACCGCCAGAGCCTCTGGTGTGCCGCTGCCTTCCAGAGCCGCCTTCTGGCCGCCCTAGCCCTGGCCAGGCCGGCGGGGAGCGCCCCCTCTGGCGCGCGCTGTGGTGGGAGGAGCCTGAGGAGGTGGGGGCCTGCAGCGGTGCCCGGCCGGGGCGGAGGCGGCCTCAGCCCTGGGCGACTAAAGGAGAAGGCGGGCGGGAGGCAAAAAGCGTACAGCACCCAGTATTCTCAGGTGGTCTCCCATCCAAGTACTAACCAAGCCCGACCCTGCTTAGCTTCCGAGATCAGGCGCGTTCAGGGTGGTATGGCCGTACACAGGGTTGGGGACTGTGGGCTGCCTCTTGAGGCCCAGCTTCTCTGGCGCGTGCGCCTTACCGCCAGCCCCGTGGCCAGCCCGCCCCGGCAGGGCCCCGCTGCCCGCCCAGCCAGGGGAATGGAGGTCTCGGGTACCGCGGGGTGGTGGAGGGGTTGGCGACCTCCCAGCCCAGGGCGGGAGGGACCCAGCAAACTCTTTGGCGCTTGGCGCCCCACCCCAGATCCCGCACGTCTCTCACAGGGACGTGGCCCCGGAACATGTCCGGGTACGTGACAGGAATCATCTTAGCCAACTCAACCCCAGACATTGTGCTCCAGGATACATGCTATGTAGTAGCACACTTCCATGACCTAATGTCCATGGGAGCAGTCTTCACTATTACGGGAGGCTCCTACACGGATTCCCACTATTCTCAGGTTTTACAGTTAACTCAGCATGAGCAAAAATTCACTTCACAAGTATATTTGTAGTAGTAAATATGACTTCCTGCAGCACTTTCTTGGCCTCTCAGGGATGTCACTACGTTAGTCTGTGTGCCCTGAGGCACACACAACATGAAATATTTTGTCTTTAGGCTCATTCATCTCAGTAGCAGCAGTAATGCTAATACTCTTCATATTTTGAAAAGCATTTGCATCTAAACAAGAAGTCTTAGCAGTGGAAACTCCTACTCATAACCTAGAATGGTTACACAAATGCTCTCCACCATATCCTATGTTTCAAGAATCCTATCTATGTAAGTGTAAAATAAGGAAGGACTCAAGTCCTTTTCAACCAGTTTCAAGCCAACACCATAACAATTATGCCTTTCTCAATAAATGAGATAAAAGTAAAAAGTAATGTAGATTGGTCAAAGTTAAATCATAGGCTAAAATCCTGTATATCACTATGGCATATAAATTTCATCTAGGTTCTCAAGATACAATGCCGAGGACCAGCCCCAGCTGAACAGGTTTCACCCAAAGGGGAGACGGAGTCGGCGTGGACAGATCACAAGACACCTCAGAGGATGCAAGGATCTGACAAATTTAATATCATGATTCCAAAGCATTTATACTGTAAAATAATCTCATTTTCAATCTTAACAACTTCATTCCCATGCCAAAAGGTCCCTTACATAAACCAAAAAACAAAAGTAGTTTACATCAGCAGGTTAAACAAGTTAAGTAATTTTCTTGTTGTCTCCATTCTCTTTCGTCTCTTGTGTACATTCACATCTAGGTCAGGAACTCTGTCTGCGGTTTCCTCATTCTTCTCAGAAGATTAAGGTATTTTTGTACCTGCACATTCTGCTCAATCAAGCCATAAACTTAAACATGTTAAAAACAATAATACAACATTTCATCCACAGATTTTCTAACCCTATCATTATAATCAAAACAATGTACATCATTATTTATACTTCTAGGAGGCCATGGGGGCGGACATTGTACCGTAAACTTATTGAATATACCCACTGTTGCACAAAACTTCCTCGTCACCATAGCCAGGTATTTCCCAAGATATTTACAACTCTCCTGGGGAGCTTCTGTTAAGCTTCTGACAGCTTTATTTTTGACATATCATTTCTTATATAGGATTTTCTAAACAATAGCATCAGCACTTTCTATGTAACTCCTGTTTTTGACTCATTACCTCATTTCTACACCTACACACAGAAACATTAGCAAGCATTGTTCCGTCTTAAGATCTTTTCGCGCAAACAGGATGTTTAGGTCTAGAAAGCTAATTATTCTTTTCTACTTCAGCTAACATCATATATTGGCCAGTATTCTCAGTACCTTGTTCAAAACACATTGTGCGAAAATACAATTCTATTTTCTACGTAAGGCAATCAATTTTAACTTTCATAGTTACATATAATTCATTCGTAAAATATTTACAGTAAAGTCCTTCCGCTTCTCTCTTTTTCCTCCAATATACCGGAGAGGGGGCATGCCACATAATCCACCATTTGGGGGCATCCTGTACATAATACCCCACTATTTGCTTCCCTTCTATATCCCTTATTCCTTCTATGGGCCATAACTCATCTAATTCTTCCTTTAAACTTCTACTCCTTAATTGAAACACTCCTTTGTTGCCTGACCAAGGGACTTTTTTCCAAAGTAAATTATTTACAGTAGGTATAGCTACTGTTGTGGTTACAGGGGTTGCTGTGGTCTCGTACCGAGGGGGATTTGCTTTGTAATACTTCCATCTTCTTGGCCTAAACCCTCCAGAAACCCCCTCAGTTTTTAGCAAGAATTTTCCTAGAATCAGAAGAGATGCTTTCCGCCGCCCACCAGGAGAGGAGCTTTGCTTCCTCATGCCATAACTTCTTGCCGAGCTTTGCTCAGGCAATAGTTGGCAATGCTGGACGGCTTCCGGCATCTCCCCCTTTTTTGTTTTTTAAAATTGCAGCGTAGGCTTCAGCTTTAGATTTTCTTAAGGCCTTTTTGAGAATTCTGAAAAGAAGAGGAAGTGAAATACAAAGCAAAATAAGTACAAATAATGTCATTCCAAATGTAATCATAAGATTGATAAATGATCCATGTGAAATAAAATCACTTAAACTGGAAAATAAACTGTTAGTAGTATCGGAGGGGTCATCTTCTGTCAGGCTAGAGCTAATATCTCGTATCTGATTATGCAATTGGGTGAGATCAATACTCAAATCTGAGGAATTCCAAATACTTTGGATATGTCTTTTAATTTTGTCCCAAGGATATTGGCTTTCATTATGTTTCAGAGGAGTAACACAAATCCATTTAAATCCTCCATGGCAACGAGAAGTCATCCTTACTTTCATAGTCATCAATTCTTGTCCTATATGTAAAATAGCTTCTTCTAACACGTCTACCTTTGCTTCTAACTTTCTATCAATAGCCTCCTGCGTAGCTAATGCTAAGGTAACATTCTTAGTTAATGTGTTAACATAATGATGGGTTTCTTTAACTAATGCATATGTTGATAAACTTACACTGGCCATAATAGATATCAACGCTGAAATTCCTAAAATCAAAGCAGCAACAAATCTCTTGGGTCTAAATAATAATTCCATCTTATGTAACACCTCTAAACTATAATCATCATACCAGGATCCATTAATATGTACAGGCATCATAATATAAGGAGGTCTTTTTAACAACATAATAGTTTGTATATTCATTAAGGGATTTACACATGCAGTCAAAATACAATTCTCACATTTAACCTTATATTTTCCATCTACTTGATTAATAGTTAACTTTTTTGCACTCTTAGAGACCAATAATACATAAGGAGCTGGCACGCAAGCTTGAGTATAATGTGTACTAGTAATATTGCTAGGCGCTTTCGTGGTCCGCGGTGCGGTTTTGGAGACAGGTAAAGTGGCTGTTCCTCAACAGATTCTGCAGCTGGCGCAGCAGTATCTTCCTCTGTGATCGATCCAAGTGAAAGCTGTTGCATAGGACTGATCAATGTTTGTGGGAAACATTTAGTCGATGGGGGTATTTTCATCATCGCTCTGATCTTTGGAGGACCTCCGTCCGACTCGGGGATTCTTTCTGCCATGGCAGATAAGCCTATCAGGAACCCGCAGGGGGGAGTCAGCTTCCTGTGGAAATATACAAGCATAGCCTCTCCCGCTTGTTAGTAAAACATCAGGTCCTTTCCATTGTCCAGTTAATAAATCTTTCCAATATACCATAGGTTTTTGAGTTAATTTATCAGTTTCCCAATGTCTCATCATAGGTGAACTTCCTTCATGATTTAAATTCAAAAAATTTATCACAAACATAGCATGTTGCAAAATATGATGAGGAGAACTATATTTATATTCAGAATCTTGTAACTTTTGTATTTAATTTTTTAATGTTTGATGAGCTCTTTCTATTATTGCTTGTCCTTGAGGATTATAGGGAATTCCAGTAGTATGAGAAATGCCAAGTTTTTTTGCAGAAATCTGCAAATGCTTTAGAAGTATATGCAGGGGCATTGTCAGTTTTTAACTTCTTAGGAGTTCCTAGGTAAGACATGGCTAAAAATATATGCTGTATT
Source organism: Kogia breviceps (assembly GCF_026419965.1). Lineage (NCBI taxonomy): Eukaryota > Metazoa > Chordata > Mammalia > Artiodactyla > Physeteridae > Kogia > Kogia breviceps. The sequence goes on from NC_081320.1 coordinate 32,528,876, forward strand.
ACATCTTTGTAAGCTTCTCCAGTCCTTGCTGATGCAATAATTACATGAGAATATGTATCAATAACAACATGAACGTAGGATAATTTTCCAAAGCTCTGCATATGAGTTACATCCATTTGCCACAAATGGTTTGGCTGCAACCCTCTAGGGTTTACTCCCAGTGGTAAGGAAGCAGCCTGAGTTGGACAGATAGAGCAATCTCTTACTATAGCTCTTGCAGATTCTCAGGGAATTTTAAATTGATATCTTAGTGCCTGAGCATTCTGATGATGTAATGCATGAGATTGCTGTGCCTGTTCAAGACTTAGAGCAACAATATCTTTAGTCAACAAATCAGTTCTATAGTTTCCTTGACTTAAAGGGCCAGGTAAATTGCTGTGAGCTCTAATATGTGCCACATGATAAGATTCTGTACGAACCCAAATTAAGGCCTGTAACTGCTGTAAAAGAGACAGAATTGTACTTTTGCTAGAGGAAAGCGATGCAGTTTCAATTTGAGGAAACAGTTTCACTATATATTTGGAGTCAGTATAAAGGTTAAATTTCTTCCTCTGTAATTCTGAGAAGACTTTCAAAACTGCAATAAGTTCCGCTCGCTGAGCAGAAGTTTCTTGTGTTTGCAAAACCTGTTCTTTCTGTTCTATAATTATGACTGCTTTTCCATTGGAGGACCCATCAGTAAAAACCAATAGTGCATTATCAATAGGCTGCTCGCATCATCTGGTGGGAAAAATTACTTCGTGGTGCAAGTAAAACTGTACCAAGGGATGTTTTGGCAAATGAAATAAAATTTGTCCTGTATAACTTGTCAAGGCTATCTGCCAATAATCATCATTGTTTAATAAATATTCAAACTGTTCTTTATTATAAGGAATTATTATATTTTTAACATCAGCTCCAAATAATTCTTTACTTCTTTTCCTCCCCTTCATAATTAAAGTTGCAATTAAAGCAGTATAAGCAACCACTATCTTTTTAGTCGTTACCGGTAAGTGTAGCCATTCCAAAGGTCCTTGTTGCCATAGTAAACCTTGTATAAGGAGCTAAAGGGCCATAATCATGGCATGCAGATTTCAATTCTTTCAATAATTTTAGAGGAAGGGGTTCCCAGGAGATGTTATCATCAAATTCCCCTTCATATATAACAGGAAAACATTTTATTAACTCTGGGTCCGAAAAATCCCCTTGAGTGTCCAGCCTGCGAGAGGTTGGCTCTTGCCTTTTATTAATTTTTTTCTTGAAAGGAGGAGGTGGAGGAGGACGTGAACATTGTTTCTTAGTATTAGGAGGAGGTCGAAGAGGACCTCGAAAATCATTCAAAGAAGGATAGATATTAGTAGGCTTAGGGCCTGTTTTTCTAGGCATATAAGATGGAGGATATTCTGCTAAAAATATATCAGGGTCTTTTCGCTTCTCATAATCATAGGCAGCTGCATCCAAATCGGCCTGATCTCCAGGTGACAAGGTATCATCATCATCATACCCTCCACTGAATGTCACTTTATGTCCCGTATGACAATGAGACTCAGGGGGAGGAATATCCTGATTTTCCTCCTCAAAATCTTCAAGATTACAATTTTGCATCCCATCCACTAATGTGGGATATGCAGCAGGATCAGATTGCTTATTGGACAAAAGGGGTGGTTTTTCATTAACAGTGGTGACAGAGGGAACCTTCTGTACTTCTTGAACAGGATCCAAAACATCCTTAATAAGGTTCCATAATGCAAAAGTGTCTACTGGGACGTTTTCAGGCCCATGTAGAGTATAATAAGTTTTTAGTTTATCTCCTACTTTCACCCAAGTATCTAAATTAACTGTCCCTTCCTCTGGGAACCAAGGGCACTGTTCTTGTATAAAATTTAAAAAACTAACTAACTGACTTGTAGTTACCATAATACCTCTACCATTTATCATATGTTTAACTATATCAATAAATAAGAGCCTCTCTTTGGACTCAGGGTGTCCCATCTTGACACCGGCTTACTCACCTTCCTAACCAGTATTCTTAACTGGGGGTCTGCAGCACCCTACGGTGAGACTCCTATCCGTCCGAGAAAAATAATAATACTTACCCCTTCAGGTCCCTGTTCGGGCGCCACTTGCCGAGGACCAGCCCCAGCTGAACAGGTTTCACCCAAAGGGGAGACGGAGTCGGCGTGGACAGATCACAAGACACCTCAGAGGATGCAAGGATCTGACAAATTTAATATCATGATTCCAAAGCATTTATACTGTAAAATAATCTCATTTTCAATCTTAACAACTTCATTCCCATGCCAAAAGGTCCCTTACATAAACCAAAAAACAAAAGTAGTTTACATCAGCAGGTTAAACAAGTTAAGTAATTTTCTTGTTGTCTCCATTCTCTTTCGTCTCTTGTGTACATTCACATCTAGGTCAGGAACTCTGTCTGCGGTTTCCTCATTCTTCTCAGAAGATTAAGGTATTTTTGTACCTGCACATTCTGCTCAATCAAGCCATAAACTTAAACATGTTAAAAACAATAATACAACATTTCATCCACAGATTTTCTAACCCTATCATTATAATCAAAACAATGTACATCATTATTTATACTTCTAGGAGGCCATGGGGGCGGACATTGTACCGTAAACTTATTGAATATACCCACTGTTGCACAAAACTTCCTCGTCACCATAGCCAGGTATTTCCCAAGATATTTACAACTCTCCTGGGGAGCTTCTGTTAAGCTTCTGACAGCTTTATTTTTGACATATCATTTCTTATATAGGATTTTCTAAACAATAGCATCAGCACTTTCTATGTAACTCCTGTTTTTGACTCATTACCTCATTTCTACACCTACACACAGAAACATTAGCAAGCATTGTTCCGTCTTAAGATCTTTTCGCGCAAACAGGATGTTTAGGTCTAGAAAGCTAATTATTCTTTTCTACTTCAGCTAACATCATATATTGGCCAGTATTCTCAGTACCTTGTTCAAAACACATTGTGCGAAAATACAATTCTATTTTCTACGTAAGGCAATCAATTTTAACTTTCATAGTTACATATAATTCATTCGTAAAATATTTACAGTAAAGTCCTTCCGCTTCTCTCTTTTTCCTCCAATATACCGGAGAGGGGGCATGCCACATAATCCACCATTTGGGGGCATCCTGTACATAATACCCCACTATTTGCTTCCCTTCTATATCCCTTATTCCTTCTATGGGCCATAACTCATCTAATTCTTCCTTTAAACTTCTACTCCTTAATTGAAACACTCCTTTGTTGCCTGACCAAGGGACTTTTTTCCAAAGTAAATTATTTACAGTAGGTATAGCTACTGTTGTGGTTACAGGGGTTGCTGTGGTCTCGTACCGAGGGGGATTTGCTTTGTAATACTTCCATCTTCTTGGCCTAAACCCTCCAGAAACCCCCTCAGTTTTTAGCAAGAATTTTCCTAGAATCAGAAGAGATGCTTTCCGCCGCCCACCAGGAGAGGAGCTTTGCTTCCTCATGCCATAACTTCTTGCCGAGCTTTGCTCAGGCAATAGTTGGCAATGCTGGACGGCTTCCGGCAATACAACATCACCGATTATGGAAGAACTTTTACATTTTCATCATCACACATTAATAGTGATTTTTAAAATAAGTTCTCTAGTCCTCTATATTATTTCACTAATATTGACATCTAAACTAACTCATATACATACAACAGATGCACAGGTAGAGAAAATGTGAACAATTTACTAGCCATTATTGTAATCTTAATTGCCCTATCATCATTGTAAATCCTCTACATGATACATGAAATGAATAACTCTTTCAAACCATAAAAAACTATGGGTCAGTAATGATACTGAAGCTACAAATACACAGATAATGAAGATTTAAATGTTGACTTCTCTGTAATCCCCACATCAGAGCTAAAACCAGGAGAATAAATACTGATAGAAGTCAACAACCGAGTAGTTAGAGATAGTCGTTGAATATTAGTTTCATCTGAAATTGTTGTACGCTCCTGAGCTGTTCCTTCTCAGGCCTAAAAAGAGCTGCTATCCCAGGACGCCTAAATTAAAGAATCCTAATACCAACAGGATCAGGCCTATGTTGTGGACAAGGGAGCTCGTTTTTGTGAGTTCAAGACTGGACAGAGTGATATGGCTGAGATATGGAGTGAATCTGGAGCCCATGGGGATGCACTTTGCAAGCTCCAGGATAGGAATGGGGCCTCTAGGGTGCCACGCCACCCACCATGCCCTCCCAAGCAGGATCTTGGCAACATTCTCTGTCAGTGATGAGGCAGCCCTAGCACTTGTCACGCCCTGATGTTGTGTCCTATGTGGGCCCCATGCTCCTGGGACCACACCCCACACTCTTCAGGTCCATGCTACAGGGTCCTTCGTGCCTCAGGAGTAGAGACCACAGAGCAAGCAGTTCCCGCCCCAACCAGCAGGAGGAGGGGAGGAGAGCAAGGGCACCAGGGGAATCTCACTCAGACAACAACAGCCCAGCGGTGCCAGTGGGGGCAGTGATGATGCAGATGAGGCACAGACCAAGAGATGGGACCAGAGGACCCAAAAGGCAGCTGGTCAGGTCCTGGCTCATCTGCACCCCGGACACCTTTGTCCCTCATACACCCCCTTCCTCATACACCCTCTCCTTAAATGCAAATTCTTCAGATGCAAACAGGCAGAGCTTCAGACTGAAAGTCAGCTCTTCCAAAATGACCCGTGAGCAAACACTGCAGGATTCCACTCCAGTGGGTGCCCTGGAGTCGACAACTCAGGGACTGAAGTGGATATGGGGGCCAGGGCAGCGGGAGGGAATGGAGAGGGAGACTCTCATGGTTGTGGAATTTGGGTTTTGCAAGATGAAAAGTTCTAGGGGTGGTGGTGATGGCTCCATGAGAAAGTGAATAGATCTGATGCCTCAGAAACGTGCACTTAAAATGGTGATGATGGTAAAGGGTACATGATGTGTTTTATTTCACTTAAAATAAATTCTTAAAATTATGTCTTGTTAATTGAGATTCCATTTTGACTCCTCTTCATCACAGATGTTGGAGGCCCAGACACAGTCTCCTACCTTAGGGGCCATCACGGTACCCTCACAGAGCATGTGGGAGACCATTCTTAGGGGGGGGCGCTAGTCTGTGCTCAGCTGACCTCTGTCCAGGGGGACCCAGGCCGTGGTGACCCCCATAGATTAGGCATATGATATGCTATGATATTAATAGGATACCACCAAGTGTTGTCACTCACCAGAACACAGAGTAGCAACACACTCAAACATGACTGACCTCATATGATTGTGACCAGATTAAGAGAAGTAAAGGAACCACAGGTTAACTAGGGCAACACCATTAATGCAGTTTGGAAATCTCAAAGGGGACAGGACGCAGTGCAGGCAAAGAGCACATATGCAGTCTCCCCGTACATGTGATCCTGACCCATGAAGATGTGGTAAGACGCACACAGTCCCCGCACCCTATACCTGGGGTCACACATCCACACTCACCAGGGTGACACACCTCCCCAGACCCTGCACCTAAAGTCACACCTTCTCTCTCAACAGGTGACCCCTCCTCCCCAGACACCTCCACCTGGGTCACATGTCCATAGTCCCAGGGTGACCTCACCTCCGCAGACCCTGCACCTGGGGTCACACGTCCCCTTGGTCAGGACATCATGGCTCTGCTGGTGGCTCCCCTAATGTGGAAACAAGCTGGATTCCTGGGACCTCCTGGGATGGGAAAAAGTGTCAGGTGGGTCTCCTCTCACCACACTTGTCCCAGAGAACTCCTCTTTTCCCTTTGGTTCTGTGTGATTTTAACTGTTTTTAAAGCTTTCATGCTAGAGTTGAACACACGACCTTGGTGCTGGCAGGCTCAGTCCTTTCTCGTCTCACCTACATATTGAGAAAACTCACAGGGCAGCAGGGCTGAAAGCTAAGGGGCAGCTCTGGACACTGCTGAGTAGGGACAGTAGACTGGAAGGAGAGGTCAGCAGCAGCCTCAGCTGTTACCCATCGGCCTTTTGCCCACTCTGAGGTATCCGGCAATCAATTCACCAGCTAAACCTGCCTCTCTATGCACCATGTACATGCTGGTGAATTGGAATTATTGCCAGGTAGCCCTCCTGAGGATTCTCCACGAGCCCCAGGGAAGGTGAGCCTTGCAGGGATTAAGACGAAGGCCCCGACCATAGCACTGACCCTTGGGAGGACCAGGTCACCACACTCAGAAGAGAAGCTGTTATGTAGACAAGCCCACCTCAGCTCCAGACCCCGGACATCTAAGCACTGACCTTCAGATGCAGGCATGGAGCTTCCCAGTGCTGAGGCCAGGCCGGGTCTCTACCCAGGTCCCTATAGTCCTAGCACAGACATGGTCAGGTCGAAATGTTCTTATCATAGACAACACATGGTTAGCTCTAAACATAATCAGTAGACGGGACATGCAGAGGTCTAAATGTACCACATAGACAAAACTTGATCATGTTTAAACTAGCTTAGGGCTGATCTCATAGGAGGTACAGATCACACACATGGGTCTCTCATCTTTGGACACCCACATCAGGAAACTGAACAAAATCTTTGTCATTACAACAGGCAAAACAGAAATGTTACCAATTTCTCTGGCCACCTGATGGTCAGGATCCACGGGTGAGCCGCGAACTTCTTCTTATAGTGCAGCCCAGTCTGCTGCAAGGACAGAAAACAAGTGGCCTGATTCCAGACTCCCAGGCTTCCAGAAGGAGGTGGCCACACTGGAAGCCCAGGCAGGACAGTCCTGCATGTTCCGGGCCGGGAGATCTGGTCTGTCCATTCCGCTGGCCGATTCCAGGCAGGGCGCTCAGGGCCGCTGAGAGCCCTGCACTCAGGTCCTGCTTCCCTGCAGCGTGTGCGTCTGTGTGTGTGTGTAGAGGGGGCGGTGGCTGATGGCTCCCATGGCTTCCGGTCAGGTGACCTCATGCCCTGGGGCTGACAGCCAGCATGGACACTGAGCTGTCTTCGAGGGGAGTCACGGGGAGAAGCAGGGACACAGAAGCCATTGGAGAGGAGAACCCACCGTGGAACTCCTTGCACACTGGCTCGCCCCACCCGGGGACCCGCCTGCCCATCGTGGGCAGCAGGTCACACCCCAGCCCCCCACTCCTGAGGGCAGGGCACCTGCTCTTCCCACAGCACAGGGTCTCACATGAAGGAGACCCAGTGGGGACTGTCACTGTCACTGCCCCACTCCTGATACTATGTTTGGGGAGAATGAACCCCCTTGACTGGGTGATGGGACCCTGTGAGGAAAGAGGTGGCGGCCCCATCCAAGTCGGGGCCTGGCTGAGAGATGGGAACACAGGAGCCAACTGCAGGGCCTGGAGGCCAGGCTAACTGGAGGGGCACCTCCAGCCTTGGCTGGGCTCTCCAACTGTGACATTGTAGCTTTAGGGGACCTGGAGCAAGTGAGTGAATGTAATGGGGGTCTAAACTGGACCCTGAATGGGGCTTAAAGAAGGTATGAAGGATGTTACCGAGGTAGTGACAGTCATTGGAAGACTAACTCTGTGTCAGGCCATCCTGCTCCATCCATTTAAATCCCTGAGATCTGTGACCTTTACGTGGCTATGCAGGATTGTTAGAGCAGGTACGTGTGGACATATCTGGAGCACAATTCAGTCTGCAACCAACTTGCAAGTGGTTCCAGCAAACACAAAGGTGTGCACCCAGGCAAGCACAACACTTACACAAACATATGCACGTGCACAGCACAAATATATTCACACACTAGCATATGAACACACATGCATGCATATGCCCATGCACACACTAATGTGTGCAAGTGCACATAACTATGGACATGCACAGCATATATATGCAAACAGTCACATGCACACGCATAGCACACACACACAGGGAATAAAGTGAATCGGTAAAGCATTCATTCCTGGACACAAGTGAAGCTGACATGTATTTTTGCCTTTTCTTAGCTTTGATGTTTTCCACAATAAAAAGTTTATGAAAGGGGCTTCCCTGGTGGTGCAGTGGTTGAGAATCCGCCTGCTGATGCAGGGGACATGGGTTCATGCCCCAGTCCGGGAGGAGCCATATGCCACGGAGCAGCTGGGCCTGTGAGCCATGGCCACTGAGCCTGTGCGTCCGGAGCCTGTGCTCTGCAACAGGAGAGGCCACAACAGTGAGAGGCCCACGTACCACAAAAAAAAAAATGTTTAAGAAAAAAGTTAATGGCAAATGACTTTTTTTTGCGGTACACGGGACTCTCACTGCCGTGGCCTCTCCGTTTCAGAGCACAGGCTCCGGATGCGCAGGCTCAGTGGCCATTGTTCACAGGTCCAGCCACCCCGTGGCATGTGGGATCTTCCCAGACCGGGGCACAAACCCGTGTCCTCTGCATCCACAGGCAGACTCCCAACCACTGCGTCACCAAGGAAGCCCACAAATGACTTTTGATTCATAGGACTTTCTGACGTTATTCCACAAATATTATGACAGGAGAAATGAATATAGATATTACATGTGTCCACTAATGGATGAATGGAGAAGAAAAACATGGTCTATCAATACAAGGGAATGTTATTCATCCTAAAAAGGAAGGCAATTCTGACACAGGCTGCAGCAGGGATGAGCCTTGCAGGCATAATGCTCAGTGATGGAAGATAGACACACACAAAAAGAAACAGTGCTTGATCCACTCATACAAGGCCCCTAGAGCAGTTGGAAACATAGAGACAGAAAGTAGGATGTTGAGTTCTAGGGGCTGAGGGAGGGATGATGGGGAGTGTGTGTTTAAGGGGGACTGTTTCAATTTTGCCAAATGAAAAAGCTGGAGGACGAGGCGGTCAGGTTTGCACAACAGTGCAAATTACTTCTTGACCCTGAAATGTGCACTTAAAAATGGTTAAGATAGTAAAGTTTACGTTATGTGTATTGGACCACAATTTTTAAAACTTTTATAAAACAACATGAAATAGTCCATGAATACTACAAGATGCACAACTTCTCTAACACCTGAGGGATTAAAACCATAAGAAAAATACTGTGCATACACCTACCAGAATGGCAGACATGAAAGACATAGTATCAAATATCAGCAGGATGTGGAGCAATGGAAAGCCTGGTACGCAGCGGGGGAACGCAACCACTTCTGAGACAATCGGGCCTCAGATAGCGAAGTCCCTGCACAACACAGACCCGCAGTGCTCCTCCCAGCTGAACACAAACCCACCAGCCCTGCACCAGAACACATGGACATGGACTCCGCAGCCACAGGAGCCAAACCTGAAAGAACCTGAAGGCCACCACAAGCGGATGCAGAAATGAACCATGCACGCCCCTATGAAGGGATACTCCACAGCAATGGAGTACATTTTGTTTAAAGGTAGTAAAACTATAAAAATTATTTTTGAAAAAAAACTATATTCACAAGATGAAAGAATCTATAGTTCTGGCACCTAGGGATTGTCAAATGCTCCTAAAAATGGATTGTTGTGGAAATGTTTATTATAAGGAAATTGACATATTCTCTAGGAAGGATGGCGTGAACGGGCCTGCTACATTTTCTACATTGAAGACATATACAGGTTTTGATTCTACTTCTGTTAAATCAAGTGGGGCTTCATTGGATTTCTGCTACTGCGGAGATAATCAAATTCGGGGTAGGGGTCAGGATAAAATTAGCTATAGGTGTTCTTGTGTAATAATTACTGTTGAAAGTGTAAATGATCCATTTATTAGAAAGACTGAGAATAGGATAACTGCTACATTACTTCGTATGAGATTGTCTGTGCTATTGTCCCTAGAGCTCCAGTGAGTGAGTATTTTGAATGTGAAGCTCATCCAGATCTGAGGATGGAATAAATGGCTAGGTGTGATATGACTAATATAAATAATATGACTACATTCATATTAATTAGTGGATAAAATATGGGAAGAGGAATTCATTTTGTGAGAGCCAGGGTTAAGGCTAGCATTGGAGCAATAATACATAAATAGATGATGTTGATGGACATAGTGGTTCTTTAAAAAGTAATTTGAATACCTCAGCAATGGGTTGTAATAATCCATGGGGGCTGATGATTTTTGGCCCTTTCTGAATCTGTATATAGCCAAGGATTTTCCATTTAGTTAATATGAGTAATGCTATGGTGAATTAAATTGGGTAATTTGTGAAAGAATGTTGATTATACACATATTCTTAAGAAGAGGACTTGAACCAGTGCACATAAAGGTTTCCGTATTACATAAGTGTCGGGCTCTGCCACCATAACAAACCCTGATCTACAGTAAGGTATGTATAAATTAATTGAATGTAGATTATATCATCATTTAGTTTGAAGACATTTTGTAAAGTAAGCCGAATTGCTCTTGTCCTTTCATACTGGAAGAAATCTGCAATAGACAGAAACCAACAAGGATGACTCCAGTGTGAACTCAGATCACGTGAGAATTTAATCGTTGAACAAAGAGAAAATTAATAGCAGTTATACAATTGAAATGTCATGATCCAGCATCAAGGACATAAACCATATTGCCGATAAGAACTCCAGAATACAATTCCACTGTTATCCCTAGTACAACTTGTTCCATTGATCAGTGTTTTAGAAGAACAGGTGATAAACCATTTTGACTAGTTGGTCTACATTTTAATCACTCAGAGGTGGGTTTATTCTCCAAAAAATAAATGGCGCACGGGCTCAAGACGCACCGGGTTCAGTAGTTGTGGCACTCTGGCTAAGTAGTTGTGGCCCACAGGCTTAGTAGCTCGGTGGCACGTGGGATCTTCCCGGACTGGCGATCGAACTCGAGTGCCCTGCACTGGCAGATGAATTCTTAACAACTGCAAGACCAGGGAAGTACCAGAATCGCAGTCACCCTGCTAATATACCTTAAGCCCAAAGAACCCATGGAAAACTGTTACAGAAAATAAGACAATAAAATATTGTAAGAACTCTAACAGAAGCAATAGTACTCAGTTCATATAGACACATCCCAAGCAGTTCTGAAGTATATTAAAATGGAGGCTGCAATTTAAAAGGAAGATGAATTATACCCACAAACTCCCAAACTGTCCTGAAACGTTGCAATCTGAAACCCTATTGTAGCAAGCAGAAGATTCCAGGAGACATTCTGCCAATGAAGGACTCTAAACCCTCTGGTTGGAGAAGGAATTCTGGAAGGAAGGTATCCTCACCCAAGGAGAGAAGGTTGCTATACTTCTCTCACATCATATCCCTGTAAAATTCCTCCTGATCTTGGTCCAGGCTTTCTCACTCCTCTTGAGAGAAATCGATGGCCACATCCTGGAATATCAGCAGTCCTTGAAATTAAAAGTACACATGCCCTGTGGCCCCGGAAAGAGTTCATAATGTGACCCAAGAAGAAAACAGCAAGTTAAGAGAACTGGTTTTGATTTAGAAGAGTGTCTTCCATTATTCAATAATATATATATATATATATATATATATATGTATACATATATAATATATATATATATATATTTTTTACAAAGTAACTTTCTCTACCTTATTTCTAAGTACAAGAAAAGAGTATGGCATGTGATCCACAAAACCAGTATAGAGACTATACTTATCTGGAAAAGAAATGATAAAATGATGGTTTCAAAAGAGGCATATGCATTTTTTAGTCTTTTATTTATATCAAAGTGGATAAAATGTGTGTATTTCTCAGACAGAGAACACATGTCGAGGTAGAAATGTACCTTTCAACTCTTCACGGGTATACAAGTTCACTGGAGAGATTGTAAAAGTGCAGATTGTGTTTCAGTAGGTACAGTGGGCCTGAGTTTTATTTTTTTAACAAGCTCAATTTAAACTAGTGATGTCACAGTCTCTGATTCATTAAGGACAATTGTGAAGAGCAGAGACATAATTAGAAAGGTAAAAATTCATATTTAACTTTGAACTGAAAGAGTTTTATGGATTTTACACATTTAATAGGATAGTAAGCACAGCAACAACAATCATTTGTGAATATTTACTATAGACTGTATCTTTCTAACATTTTTGTGTAGGATTCCAGGAAAAATGCCTGGGCTGTGGCCACAGTGGGCGGGGCCCCAGGCCGGGCTGCACCTCCAGGACCCCGGACAGGGCCCCGCAGTCCTGGCGGCTCCTGCCCTGGGCGCCCCCCTCCCTCCCGGAAGGCATCAGGTCAGAGGGGCCCACCCCCTGCGCCCAGAACGGAGCCCGCGTTTCTGCAGAGCTGGAACTCCCTGCTAGGGGTCTCTTCCCTCAGCCATCAGGGAACTGCCCTGGAGTCTGAGGGGAGTGCGGCCTCACTGAGGCTGCTGGCTCTGAAGGGGCCCTGGTGGATGAAGTCACGACAGTCGTGGGGACGGCGGGCCGGGTAAGTGGGCGCGGACCCTCCGCCTGGTCCAGTGCCCGGGATGCCGCGCAAGACCAGTTTCTGAGGGGCAGGGTTTCGCTGCCACCCGGCGCTGTTGTGCAGAAAGAGCTGACCCCAGCGTCTGGTCCCAGGAAACTTTGGTCCCTCCTCTCGCCCCCACCCTCGGCCTGGCTCACAGGGTCTTGGGCACGTTGGGAGAGGCTCGGCCTGAGCGTCCTGAGGGGAAACGGGGCAAGGGAGGTGCAGGTTCCGGCTGCGGCTGAAAACTCCTCCCGAGGCTCGCAGGCCCCTTATTCAGCGGAGCCCCTCTGCACTCCTTCCTCCCTGAGCTAAAGTACCCTGGAGAGCAGGCAGGGCGGGGGACTGGCACAAGTAATGGGGAACATCCAAAGGTGATTGTTAACTAAGGAAAACCAGCTCTCCCAAGGTGAGGAATGCAGCGCTTTTCTTTGTATGGGAAGATGCCAGAGTCTGGGCTCACTGAAATCCTTCCTTTGATATGCACCTCAGCTCTCTGGGGCCAGTATTCTGTATTTGCATATGCTGAGTTCCTCAGGGCCCGCCAGCTCCCATTGGAGGGCTGCAAGTGCTGATGACTGTGAGGTCCTTTGTTTACTGAGATGGCAGGGAATATTCCCTTTCTCACAGGCTTGAGGGGCAGACAGTAAAAAAGAGTCAGAGAGTCTCACTCGGCATGTACTTTGGTTTACATATAGGTAATATTTATACTTAATTGTGCTAACAGAGGTTCTCAAGTCCAATCACCTTGTACGCCTGCCCTCTAGGTATTAATTTCAGCAATATCCTAAGATAAACGCTTATAGAATTGACTTAATCCAGTTAGATAAGATAATAATTTTTAAAGGAAACCCAATAGAAATATAACAACAAAAGCTTTACCACTAAAGGCTGGGTCTGGAACAACGTAAATAAATGTTCCATTGTTAAAATAGTGAAAGATGTATTCAATAGAAATATCAACAAAAATGACAAATAGTAAGGGTAGCAGAATGATAAAATGTTCTATCTTTATCATTCAACTGGCAGAAAATCATTTATTAGTAGGCACTGGGGCCAGAAGATGCCTGAATTTATATCCTAGGCATATTTGTGCAGTTGTTTCAACAAGTAACTGAAAGACAAAATGGAAAAACAAGGAGGTTTGTGCCTGTGATCATGTTGATGTGAAACCAGGGATGGCCACCTTGTGCCAGGTGAGTTAAGTTTACCTGGCAGGTAGACCGCAGAGCTCCTGAGAAGTCAGGGTTGGAAGTTTTCTGCTGGGTGCCCCTTAGGTTCTGTGACTCGATTGATTGTGAGTCATGTTTCGGGAAAGACCTGATCACAGGAAAAGGGTGGGAACAGAGTGATTTGGGGAGCAGCTAACCACATTCATCACAGCTCATGGCCTGAATGAATTTTACAGAAACAGGAAAAGAAATGCTTCTTATGGAATCAGAGAATGTGAGGGCTGGACAATCCCAGGAAATGAGGAACACCCATTCCATTTTCCAGATGGGCAAACAGAGGTCCAGCAATGTGAAATCCCTCACCCAAGTTGCACTCGTCTCTCCTCCCCACTACCTGGTTCATGAAAGCAGGACTCTTCCTGTCTTGATCACTGCTGAACCTCCAAATGGGCCAGGCATCTAGCGGCTGCTCCAAAAATTTCCGTTGACTGTAGGAACAATGCTGTTTTTTTCTTTCTCACTCTTATTCAGGATTGGGCCAAGAACTCCCCAGGGTGCAATGTAATTGGATAAATGTAGATATTAGTTGAGTTTTGTTGTGATGAGGACTTAGGCTATGAAGGTAACAGACTTGGTTCATAACTCGGTTGTGTCACTGAAGAGCTGTTTGGCTTTGGGAAAATTACTAAACCTCTCTGAGCTTATTTCCTCAATTTGTAAGGTGGGGATAAATCTACCTGAGCCAGCAGAGCACCTGCATGAGAGATGTGCACTAAATATCGGTCTTTCTCACTCTCCCACAACATCTCTCTGTTCTTCCCAGAGAAGTTGTATAGAAGGATATAATACTTTAAAAAAATAATTAATTAATAAATTAATTTTTGTCTGCGTTGGGTCTTCGTTGCTACGTACGGGGTTTCTCTAGTTGCAGCGAGTGGGGGCTACTCCTTGTTGTGGTGTGAGGGTTTCTCACTGCGGTGGATTCTCTTGGTGCACTTGTTTTAGAGCACCGGCTTTAGACGTGTGGGCTTCAGTAGTTGTGGCCTGCAGGCTCAGTACTTGTGGCGAATGGGCTTAGCTGCTCTGTGGCATGTGGGATCTTCCCAGACCAGGGCTCGAACCCATGTCCCCTGCCTTGGCAGGCAGATTCTTAACCACTGCATCACCAGGAAGTTCCCAGAATCGAAGTTTCCCTTCTAATATACCTTAAACTGAAAGAATCCATGGAAAACTGTTACAGAAAATGAGAAGCAATAGTACTCAGCTCATAGAGACACATCCCAAGCAGTTCCAAAGTATATTAAAATGGAGGCTGCAATATAAAAGGAAGATGAATTATACCCATAAACTCCCAAACTGTCCTAAAACGTTGCAATCTGAAACCCTATTGTAGGAAGCAGAAGATTCCAGGAGACATTCTGCCAATGAAGGACTCTAAACCCTCTGGTTGGAGAAGGAATTCTGGAACGAAGGTATCCTCACCCAAGGAGAGAAGGTTCTTATACTTCTCTCACATCACATCCCTGTATAATTCCCAGTGATCTTGGTCCAGGCTTTCTCACCTCTCTTGAAAGAAATCAATGGCCCCATCCTGGAATATCAGCAGTCCTTGAAATTAAAAGTACACATGCCCTGTGGCCACGGAAAGAGTTCATAATGTGACCCAAGAAGAAAACAGCAAGTTAAGAGAACTGGTTTTGATTTAGAATAGTGTCTTCCATTATTCAATAATATATATATATATATAGATAGATATGTATACATATATATAATATATATATATATTTTTTACAAAGTAACTTTCTCTACCTAATTTGTAAGTACAAGAAAAGAATATGGCATGTGATCCACAAAACCAGTATAGAGACTATACTTATCTGGAAAAGAAATGATAAAATGATGGTTTCAAAAGAGGCATATGCATTTTTGAGTCTTTTATTTATATCAAAATGGATAAAATGTGTGTATTTCTCAGACAGAGAACACATGTCGAGGTAGAAATGTACCTTTCAACTCTTCACGGGTATACAAGTTCACTGGAGAGATTGTAAAAGTGCAGATTGTGTTTCAGTAGGTTCAGTGGGCCTGAGTTTTATTTTTTTAACAAGCTCAATTTAAACTAGTGATGTCACAGTCTCTGATTCATTAAGGACAATTGTGAAGAGCAGAGACATAATTAGAAAGGTAAAAATTCATATTTAACTTTGAACAAAAAGTGTTTTATGGATTTTACACGTTTAATAGGATAGTAAGCATAGCAACAACAATCATTTGTGAATATTTACAATAGACTGTGTATCTTTCTAACATTTTTGTGTAGGATTCCAGGAAAAGGGCCTGGGCTGTGGCCACAGTGGCTGGGGCCCCAGGCCGGGCCACACCTCCAGGACCCCCGATGGGGCCCTGCAGTCATGGCCAAAGTAATGAACAGTTGAAAGTCAAATATAATACTTCATCAGATGACGTAAAAATGCTTGCACGCTGGCAAGGATTGTACAGAACACAAATAGAGCCAGAGCAACCTTTGCCAAAAGAGAATACTGTGCTCAATGTACAGCCATAGCTCTTTTCCACATGAGCAAACAGTCAGGAGGATAAAAGAACTTGGTCAAACTCACACAAGTAAGTAGGACAGAATCTGGTCTGTCTGTCCTAAGCGTTGTGTTCTTTAACCACCAGGCTAGCTTTTCTCAGATCTGATTCATGCATACTGTAACCATATACCTCTGTTTGCCTCGAAACTTCCCTGTTTATACGTATGCCTGCTGCCGTTTTAAATACGGCCCACTTGGACTCCCCAAAGCAACCGAGAAGACACAATCCTTTGGTCACTCTATACATGGACCACTGTGGTGGGGCTGCCCAGGAAGCTTATTTAAAAAGAGCAGTTGGGCTTCCCTGGTGGCGCAGTGGTTGAGAATCCACCTGCCAATGCAGGGGACACGGGTTCATGCCCCGGTCCGGGAAGATCCCACATGCTGCGGAGCAGCTGGGCCCGTGAGCCATTGCCTCTGAGCCTGTGCGTCTGGAGCCTGTGCTCCGCAATGGCAGAGGCCACAACAGTGAGAGGCCCGCGTACCACAAAAAAAAACAAAACAAACAAACAAAAAAAATAAAAAAATAAAATAAAAAGAGCAGCTTAGGGCTTCCCTGGTGGCGCAGTGGTTCAGAGTCCGCCTGACCATGCAGGGCACACGGGTTCATGCCCCGGTCCGGGAAGGTCCCACATGCCGCGGAGCAGCTGGCTCCGTGGGCCATGGCCGCTGAGCCTGCACTCCGCAACGGGAAAGACCACAACAGTGAGAGGCCCACGCACCACATACACAGACACACACACACACACACACACACAAGTTGCAGCTTCCTGAGCCCTACTCCACATCTAGATAAGTTTTCTGAGGGTTGTCTCAAGAATCCAGGTACAAGTCTTTTTAAGTGCTTTTGTGGAACTCCCCAGGTGAGTCTCTCACTCTCCGAAGTTAAGAAACCGTTTATTCGGCCTCCCCCAAATGCCCAGCCAGGTCCTGTTAAGGTTGGAGTCCCCGCACCACATCACAGGGATGCTCCCAGCCAAGTAATCTCTGGAGCCTTGGAGAATCTGAATGGTCTCATGCTGGCCCACCTGCCACGACAAACCTCCTCCAGAGCATTCCCCTTCACACTTCACCTTCTACCACTCCCAAAGGCAGTCTGCACCAATGAGGCCTGACTTTGTCTGTCCTAAGGGGCACCCGCTGATTCAAGCACTTTAGGAGAACAAGGTGCTGTGCTTCTCAACCAGGGTGGCCCGACCTCTAAAATGGTAGTCCAAGCAGTCTCTACCTCCTGGGCACATCCCGTCTGCAACAGCCCAAGTACATGAATGTCCCATCTTTGCTTTCTCAAGGTCGGCAACAGGGAGTCCCCTCCTAAAGAAGGTTCTCTCTCATTGCCACACTATCCAATGCTGCCCCAAATGTGCTTCCTTCCTGTGGGCCTGCTCAGGCAAAGGGCAGAATCGTCTCTTTCCTTCTCTGAGTCGGACCACATCGTCTTCGTAACACCTCTTCACGGTGTGGACCATGTATTTCACGGGGGCTGCTGCTGAGCCTTTCTTTCATCCTTTCTTGGTGGAGAGAGAGAGGATTCTAATGATTCTTACCTCTAGGGGAGAGGGCGATTGTTATGATTATGGGATCATTCTGGATTATGTCTTTTCTAGAGGAATTTGCCTGGACTTCCACGTTAAAGTGGGCCCACTATTCCCACTTTGTGAGGTCATTCAGCACCCTCATTTTGCACCTTTAACATCTCTCTCAGTATCACCTTGGAAATGTTTGAAACGGCATGAGTTTGTCCTCACGTTCCTATCAGCTGGGAATCCGGGGCCCCAACATGAACCTAACCATTGAGCGCAACACCTCTCCACGACCTGTGTAACACTGGGTAGGCCCCTTCACCTCTCGGGTTTTTGAAGCCCTCGGGTGTAAAAATGGGAGGGTTCCATGAATCTATATTTGGGGCAGGACAAGGTCGAGAAGAGTGTGTCTCTGCTTTTATTCTTCCAAAGTGGAATGTCTGCCCTCTCTTCCCCATGGGTTCACATGTCACTTGTCCTTCAGGCCCACTGCCAAGGAGCCTTCCCTGATTCCCCAGTCCACACAAATCTCTGCCTCTTAGGGTCAGGGCCGTACAACCTAGCTGCCTCCTAACGTTCATCTTGCCTCTCAAGCCGATCTCACGATGTGGGTCTCTCTTGCCCTCCTGTGGCCCCTGGGATTTTGCCAGCCCACCGGCACGCCCCATGTGGGGTGTCTACTAGACTAGGGCATGGGTGGGGAGGCCCCGGTGTGAGGGCCCAGGCAGAGTACCACTGCCTCCACCCTGCTCTCCTCCACAGAACTGCCCCTCCTCCTCAAGCCTGACCCCGAAGTCACAGGTTCCATACGCCGACCTCACTGGCTAGTGATAACCTCACAGTCCTTCTCACAGTTTCCATGGCAGTGTAACTATGCAAACAAAGTTTGCTGTCCTCAGAGAAACTTCCCTACTGGTTCTCCACCAGAGACCAATCTCTTTGGTTGTCTGAGACAGAATGTGTGACCGGATCCTCTATACATATTCCAACCTGTGCTCTGTTCCCTGGCTGGGCGGTGCAGGAGGAACAGCGAGACCGGGCATCTGCGGAACAGGTGTGGGGTACACACAACCTCAACTGGCTGCCACGTGTTTCTGTGGCTCTTGCCCACTACGTACACCTGAGTGCTTTCCCAGATGTAAGTAATACCAGTGTGACCTGGGACACCTTCAGGGTCCCACAGTGCTCACTGCTGAGGACAAGTGAAAGGTCAGCCCCAGACTAGTGTGCAGGAAGCTTCTGATCTTTATAAATATAGCCTTCATCTTTGGGCTACAGGATGCTTCCATTCAGACCCTTTCCTGATGGGCCTCTTAGCAAAACACAAGTGCATTGTTGTGGAGAAGTGGTAAATGGAGCAGTTTGAGGAAGAGGGCCACTCTTGAACCACACCTTCAAACCCAGGCACCTCTGTGCTGGCACGGAGACATCGAGATCGGTCCCCTCAGACACATCCCACACTGAGCTGCTGAGTACTAGGGGAGAGGGTGGTGCCATAGTCATGGGAAGGACGGAAGAACAAAGGGGTGGGGGGTGATGAAGTGCTAGTGAGACCGGAGGGCTGAGGAGATGGTGCCCCAGGAGGCTGGGTTGATGTGAGCCTAGATATGGTACCCAGAAGCCGGGTTCTAAGTCTCCTGTTCACTCTGCCTCAGTAGTGGACCTCATGCTACTCTAGATACAAGGATCCCAGGGCGAGAGTTCAGTGTGTTTGAAACAGGCAGTATACATGGGGCCCAAGAGGGGTGGCCA
Organism: Kogia breviceps; assembly: GCF_026419965.1. NCBI lineage: Eukaryota > Metazoa > Chordata > Mammalia > Artiodactyla > Physeteridae > Kogia > Kogia breviceps. The sequence continues at coordinate 32,548,286 of NC_081320.1, forward strand.
AGGTGGGAGTGGTCCTGAACCAAGTTATATTAGATGATTGTTTTCGAAATCTGGAAAGGCATTTCCATGAAAGCCTCAGAAATGACAGACAGCAAGAAATGGTTGGTTTCTCTGTTGTGGAAGGGACAGATGGAGAGGATCATGAGTACAATGACTTTCGGGTTCTACTGTTTTCCCTGGAAACGGTGAAGAGACTTCCTCATGTGCTGCAGCCGTAGGCTCCAGGAATTGCCTTTGCAGCCAGTTTCCCTTCTCCAGGGACTCAGAGAGGTGATGGGCCAAGGCTGTGCTTTGGATGTCCAGTAGATGAAAGGTCTTCGGCCAGAAACTGGGAGAGACTTGAGAGAGGGAAATCCTGCCAGGAGACTGTGTACAGCCGAAGGGACTGATCACTTCTGATTTTCTTTGCAGCAGCAGCGGCTCCCGTTTCTCCTCCGACACCTGGTCACTACCACGTCCTCTACCGGGGATGTGAAGAAACGCAGTTGGGCTGGCACGGGGAGACCTACTGCCTGGCTGGTGGCTACCGGGCCTACGGGGACGTTCCTTTGGCCACACCAGCAAAGGTGGAAGCCGAGAAGCCTGTCCCCAGACGAGCTCCGAAGAGAAAGCGTGCTCCGGAGGAGTTGGACGGAGATCTCTGCTGCTCCAGACCGAAAATCCGGCGATTGCAGGAGTCAAGCAGCTTACTAGGATTACAAGGTGCTGTGATTCTCAAGCAGAGGGGCCCACCTCTGGGCTCATCCCCTCTGCAACAGCCCAAGTACACGAATGTCCCATTTTGGCTTTGGCAAGGTCGGCAACAGGGAGTCCCTTCCTAAAGAAGGTTCTCTCTCATTGCCACACTATCCAAGGCTGCCCCAAATGTGCTTCCTTCCTGTGGGCCTGCTCAGGCTAAGGGCAGAGTCATCTCTTTCGTTCTCTGAGTCGGACCAAATCGTCTTAGTAACACCTCTTCACGGTGTTGACCATGTCTTTCACGGGGGCTGCTGCTGAGCCTTTCTATCATCCTTTCATGGTGGAGAGAGGGAGAGAGAGGATTCTAATGATATTGACCTCTAGGGGAGAGGGCGAGTGTCATGATTATGTGATCATTCGGTATGATGTCCTTTCGACAGGAATTTGTTTGGACTTTCACGTTAACGTGGGCCCACCATTCCCACTTTGTGGGGTCATTCAGCACCCTCATTTTGCACCTTTATCATCTCTCTCAGTATCACCTTGGAAATGTTTGAAATGGCATGAGCTCTTCCTCACGTTCCTATCAGCTGTGAATCCGGGGGCCCAACATGAACCTAACCATTGAGTGCAACACCTCTCCACGACCTGTGTTAACACTGGGGAGGCCCCTTCACCTCTAGGGTTTTTGAAGCCCTCGGGTGTTAAAATGGGAGGGTTCTATGAGTTTATATTTGGGGCAGGACAAGGTCGAGAAGAGTGTGTCTCTGCTATTCTTCTTCCAAAATGGAATGTCTGCCCTCTCTTCCCTATGGGTTCACATGTCACTTGTCCTTCAGGCCCACTGCCAAGGAGCCTTCCCTGATTCCCCAGTCCACACAAATCTCTGCCTCTTAGGGTCAGGGACGTACAACCTAGCTGCCTCCTAACGTTCATCTTGCCTCTCAAGCCGATCTCAGGATGTGGGTCTCTCTTGCCCTCCTGTGGCCCCTGGGGCTGTGCCAGCCCACCGGCACGACCCACGTGGGGTGTCTACTAGACTAGGGCATGGGTGGGGAGGCCCCGGTGTGAGGGCCCAGGCAGAGTACCACTGCCTCCACCCTGCTCTCCTCCACAGAACTGCCCCTCCTCCTGAAGCCTGCCCCTCAACTCACACGTTCCTTATAGGACCTCACTGGCTAGTGATGACCTCACAGGCCTTCTCACAGTTTCCATGGCAGGGTAACGATGCAAACGTGCTGCTGCCCTCAGAGATACTTCCCTACCGGTTCTCCACCAGAGACCAATCTCTTTGGTTGTCTGAGAGAGAATCCCTCACCAGACCTTCTGCATTTACTCTAACCTGTCCTACGTTCCCGGAGAGGGCAGTGCATGATGTACACCGAGACCAGGCATCTGTCCAAGAGGCAGGGTGTACGCACAACTTCCCCTGGCTGCCACATGTTCCCTGGGGCTTGCCCAGCACATACACCTGAGCACTTTCCCAGCTGTAACGAATACCAGTTACCTGGGACACCTTCAAGGACCCACAGTGCTCACTGCTGAGGACAAGTGAAAGGTCATCCCTGGACAAGTGTGCGGGAAGGTTCTGATCTTTATCAAAGGAGCCTTCCCCTTTGGGCTACAGGATGCTTCCATTCAGACCCTTTCCTGATGGGCCTCTTAGCAAAAGACAAGTGTGTTGTTGTTGGCGAACGGTAAATGGAGCAGTTTGAGGAAGAGGGCCACCCTTGAACCGCACCTTCAAACCCAGGCACCTCTGTGCTGTCGTGTAGACATCTGGATCGGTCCCGTCAGACACATCCCATACTGAGCGGCTGAGTACTAGGGCCGATGGTGGTGCCCTATTGATGGCAGGAGCGGAAGAACCAAGGGGGCGTGATGAAGTGCTAGTGAGACCGGAGGGCTGAGGAGATGGTGTCCCAGGAGGCTGGGTTGATGTGAGCCTAGACATGGTACTCAGAACCCGGTTCTGAGTCTCCCGATCACTCTGCCTCAGTATGTGGCCTTGTTCTTATCGAGATAAAAGCATCAGAGGACTAGAGTTCTGTGTGGTTGAAACAAGCACTGTAAAAATGGGACCCAAGAGGGGTTGCCAAGGTGGGAGGTTTTCTGAACCAATTTATATTAGATTACCTTTTTGCAAAACTTGAACAATATTTCCATTAAAGCCTCACAAGTGACAGACTGCAAGATATGTTTTCTCTGTTGTGGAAGGGAGAGATGGAGAGGATCATGCTTGCAATGACTTTCGTGTTCTACTGTTTGCCCTGGAAATGGTGAAGGGACTCCCTCATCTGCTGCAGCTGTAGGCCCTAGGAATCGCTTTTGCAGCCAGGGTCCCTTCTCCAGGGACTCAGAGAGGTGATGGGTCAAGGCTGTGTTTTGGATGTCCAGTAGATGAAAGGTCTTCGGCCAGAAACTGGGAAAGACATGAGAGTGGGAGATTCGGCCAGGAGACTGTGCACAGCAGAAGGGACTGATCACTTTTGATTTTCTTTGCAGCAGCAGCGGCTCCCGTTTCTCCTCGTACAGCTGTTCACTGCCACGTCCTCAACCGAGGGTGTGGGGAAACGCAGTTGGGCTGCCATGGGGAGATATATTGCCAGGCTGGTGGCTACCGGGCCTATGGGAATGTTCCTTAGGCCATGCCAGCAAAGGTGGAAGCGCAGCAGGAGCCAGTCGCCAGACATGCGCCCAAGAGAAAGCGCGCTCCGCAAGACTCGGACGAAAATCTTTGCTCCCGACCCAAAATCCGGTAATTGTAGCATGGTGCCAGGAGGCGGACTCCACAGAATCTTGCTGGCTGAGCCATTCTCAAGAGAGGGCCATGGCAAAGCTCACAAGGTTCCCAGTCGACCCCCCCCACAACTCCCCATTTCCTGCTCCCCGAAGCAAGAACAGGATGGAGAGTCAAGCAGCACGCACCCTGCCCCGAGATTCACATGCTCCTTTATTCCCAGCCCCTACTGCCCCCAGTGGCGTTCCCTACTGCTCGGCAAAGTGTTTTTCTGTAACAGATTTCTAAAGGTCGCCACAGCTCAGACTTAGGTCACTATCCCTGTGCTAGGCACTCCTGCCATCCGGGAAAGGTTCCAAAGGTGGAGCAGCTCCAGGGGGTGCCAGGGATCAGAGCAAAAACTTGAGAGGCTGGGGATGAAGGAGTTTGGGCACAGTCCCTAAAGCATCTCAGTGGTTGAGCTTCTGTGAGATGGCACATCCCCACTGTGTGGGGAGGTCGTGGGGGGAAGGGGTCCCTAGAGGAGGCAGCTAGGGGGAGGGCCTGAGGCTGGAAATGGGGAATGGCGTGCAGCCTCTGAGCGAGCACAGGCAGTTAGCCCTTGAGGTTTCTGGGAAAGCTAGAGCCACAAGGGCCACGACAGAAGGCAAGTGGAGCAGCAGAAGCCAGGTGCCAGATCTCTCCTCAGAACCTATACTTCTCCACGAGGCCGGGCCTTCCACGCTGAGGTAGGAGCGATCCTGGCCAGAAGGACAGCCAGCGGCAGCTCTGGGAGGAAGGGTGCTGCACTGGGGGCTCTGCTGCCATGGAAATGACTTCATTTCCTTCCACCCAAATACCGTACGGACTGGGTTCCTGCTCTGGTGAGTAAAAGGTTCGCTGACTCTCTCCAGAAGGTTGTTCAGTTCACATCCCCAAAGTCCCTCTATTTGGGCCCTGGGGGGGAGTAGCAACTCCTGAGGGCGCTCTTTCCTGAGGCTGGCTGACCGAAGTGGGGGAGGTTCCTGATAGGTCCCAGGTGCTGGTTGAAGTCCCCAGAGAATGGTCATGAAGGCTGGAGAGTCAAGTAGGTGGAGAGAGAAGGCCGGGGGCAGAGGGCCCCTACCTGAATCCAGAGCTCACATGGTTATTACCCCCCACCATTTCCAGAAACTATCTCTTCCCCCATACCAGCCCCAATGGCCCGGTACTAGGAATCCGGGAGCCCAGAGCACTTGTGGCCACAGAGACACTCGCACGCAGCCCTCGGCGTGGGCGGGGCCTGCTGCAGGCGGATGGGGACGAGGTGTGCTCCTGGGAGGCCTCGGGCTGAAGGTGGCCCCCTGAGAGAAGCACCCCAGCTTGGACAGGAAGTTTAGAAGCGGGGGAGAGCCAACTAGGGCGCCCCCTCGGAGCAGTGGGAGTGGGAAGACGGCCGGGGCAGAGGGCACCCGCGATGGGAGGCCAGTGGGCTCTCAGCAGAGGCCAGCTGAGCCCGCGGGACCTGCCTCTGAGCAGGGGCCGGGAGAGCAGTGCTGCCCTGTGGCTTCCGGGCTTCGTGGATCATGGCTCTCCGCACACGGGTCGTAGGGTCCTCTGACTCTGTACCGCCTTCCTCACCCACGGCACCCTGCGAGGCTGCCCTGCTGGGTGGCCTGTGTCGATGGGCACAACCCCATCGCCCGCCCCTCTCAGACCCGCCACCTCTGCCCACCTGCTTGGCCCTGTGCAGCTTGCGACCCGGCGGGCCTCGAGGGTCCCCGGGCACTCAGCCAGCGGCCCCTGCTGGGTCTGCTGCTCTTGCTGGGTCTGCTGCTGCGGCCGGTAACCTGTGTGCACACCACGCCGGCCACCTCGAGCACCCCAAGTCCGCGGGAGCGCACGCGGGCCCTGATGCGAGACTTCCCGCTTGTGGACGGGTGGCTGCAGTGTGTTAGGGCTGCTTGGGGCCGTTGGGGGCCTAGCCTGGCCCTGGGCAGCGGAGGAGGTCCGGAGGTGTCCACACAAGCGTGGTGTGAGGCTCCCACAGGCTGCCCCAGGCCAGGCAATGTATCCTGCCTGATCCCAAGACCTAAGGGGCCCACCCATTTGCCTTGACCTCCCTCCAGCCACAACGACATGCCGCTGGTCCTGAGGCAGTTGCACCACAATGGGCTCCAGGCTGTTAATCTGCGCAAGGTCAGCCACGGCCACACCAGCTTGGACGGGCTGAAAGACGGTCTCGTGGGTGCGCAGGCACCAAGGAGACACACAAGGTGTCCCCGTGGCTGCTGGGGAATAGTGGGGTAGTTTGGGGGCCTCCGAGACCACAGGTTAGTCACATTGGAACTATGTTACCATAGTGACGTAGAAAGTGCCAAGCAATGGATGCTGGGGGCTACAGGGGTCACCGTGATCCACCCTGACGGGCATCCAAGTACCACAGAAAAAAACAACGCGTTACAGGTGATTTCTGGGCACAGTGAGCGCTGTGCCAGCTGAGGAGGCGATGAGAAGCCCAAGGAGTTCCAAGCCCCAAACCAAGCCCTGGCCTTCCCTCACTTCTGGTCAGCCTACGTCCCACGCCAGACCCACCAACGGGATGCCGTGCGCCTCACCCCGGAGCAAATCGACCTCATCTGCCTCACGTGTGCCTCCTATTCTGCGCTGGAGATTGTGACCTCAGTTAAAGGTACACGGGGGACTTCCCTGGTAGTCCAGAGGTTAGGACTCCACGCTTCCACTGCAGGGGGCTCGGGTTGGATCCTCGCTCACTGGGGAACAGGCTCAGGTTCAAGGGCTCCTGCTTTGAACCATCTTCTACTCAACATGTAGAAAACAAAGCCTTTATCTGCCCTCCTAAGCCTTGTCCTCTCTCTCCAATTATGGAGTCAACAGACACTTACTGAGCCCCTAAGATATGTCAAGCACTGGTAGGCACTGGACATAACCTGATGAGACAGGAGGGAAAGGTTCAGTAGAACACAGGGTTATAGAAAAGGCACTTAAAATATGTGAGAAATTCAAACTGTGTATGGTGCTATGAAGGAGCAGTTATGTAAGGCTGTGGGAGTCTACGTCAGCAGGAAAGAGATGGATGCAGCTTGAGGAGGGCCTCCCTTAAGAAATAAACTCTGGGGACTACCCTGGTGGTGCAGTGGTACAGAATCCACCTGCCAACACTATTTACGGTGGCCAGGAGAGGGAAGCAACTGAAGTGTCCATTGAGAGACGAACAGATAAAGAAGATGTGGCACATATATACAATGGACTCTTACTCCGCCATAAAAGGAAATGAAACTGAGTTATTTGTAGTGAGTTGGATGGACCCAGAGTCTGTCATAAAGAGTGAAGTAAGTCACAAAGAGGAAATCAAATACCGTATGCTAATACATATATATGGAATCTAAAAAAAAAAGGTTCTAATGAACCTAGGGGCAGGGCAAGAATAAAGACGCAGACATAGAGAATGGACTTGAGGACTTGGGGAAGGGGAAGGGGAAGCTGGGAGGCAGTAAGAGAGTAGCATTGACAAATACACAATACCAAATGTAAAATACCTGGCTAGTGGGAAGCAGCTGAACAGCACAGGAAGATCAGCTCAGTGCCTTGCAACCACCTAGAGGGGTGGGATCAGGAGGGTGGGAGGGAGATGCAGGAGGGAGGGGATGTGGGGATATACGTATGCATGCAGCTGATTCCCTTTGTTCTATAGCAGAAACTGACACACCAGCGTAGAGCAATTATACTCCAAGAAAGACTTTAAAAACAAAAGCAAAAAAACAATCCGCCTGCCAAGGCAGGGGACACGGGTTGGCTCCCTGGTCCAGGAAGATCCCACATGCCGCGGAGCCAGTAAGCCCGCGAGCCACCACTACCGAGCCCACGTGCCACAATTAGTGAGGACGGCGTGCTCAGAGCCCGTGCTCTGCAACATGAGAAGCCACTGCACTGAGAAGCCCGTGCACCACAACGAAGAGTAGCCCCGGCTCACCGCAACTACAGAAAGCCCGCGCCCGGCAACGAAAACCGAACGCAACGAAAAATAAATAAATAAATAAATTCATTCATTAACCAAATAATCATAAGTTATATTAAAAAAAGAAACAAACCAAAAGCAAATATCTCTGCTGGGAATTCCCCGGTGCTCCGCTGGTCTAGTGGTTAGGACCCCGTGCCTCCACTTCAGGGGGCCCGGGTTCAATCCGTGGTTGGGGAACTAAGATAATGCAAGCTGGCATCGCAGCACAAATAAAAATGCAATAAAATAAAATATACCTAAATAAAACAAGAAAGCATCTCTGATTCAACGTCTAAAGGGTGAGAAGGTGTTTATCGGGCCAGTATGTGGGCAGAAGACGTTTCCCATTTCAGTAAGTAGCACCTCCATTTACCCAATTACACATCATTAACCCACATTCTCCACATCCAATTCATCACTAACTCCTATTCACCTCGAAGCCATCACTAACCTTCCAAATAGGACTCTAACCTGCCTGCTTTACTCCACCTCCGAGGCCACCACTGTGCACAAAGCCAGTCTCCTAATGAGTCTCCCCAATTCCAGTCCTGCCCCCTCCTAGCCATTCTCTTACACTAGCCAGTATGGTGTCTGAAAAAGGCATCTCTGCCAACCCCACTTCTCTCTTTATACCCTGCAATGGCTTCCCACCAAGTTTACGATCAATCCCAAACAGATGATGGACAGGAGGCTGAAAGACAACAAGGAGGTAGGGAGGGTGTCAGGTTAGAAAGAGGGATGAAGGGTCTGGACAAACAGCGAAAAGGGCTGAAAAGAAAATGATCAGCACTTGCACAACAGTCCTGATGCAGGCAGGAAAAATGCAGCAATAGTGAAGGCATACCAATAGCCACTTTTGATTTCTGCAATGCCCATTGCAGTTCCCCACGTGCTTCATTGATAACTGTGATTCTCAAACCTAGCTGTACATTAGAATCATCTGGGGACATTTGAAAAACTACCAATGGCCAGGCCTCACCCTAAAACAATTACATCACAATATACAGTTAACTGGGGCAGCAATTTTGTCTGTGTCGTTCACTGGACATATGAAAAGTAAGTGGCACATACATGCTGCTCAGAAAATAGTTCCTGAATGAATGAATGAAGGAAGGAATGAAGGAATGCACCACTATCACCTGAGATCCAAGGAAGAATTCTTTTCAAACCTTAGGGAGTCACCAGGCAAGGACAGTTACCATGGCAGCTGTGGGAAACACAATACCAAGTGACACTAACACTCCCAGGAGCCCACACTGGTTTCCACAGTAAGTAAACCTTTCTCGTTTCTAAAGGACTATACTGGGAAATACGCATCTCAGTAACAGCTTGAGCTTACTCAATGCCTGAGGTGAGCACGAGGAAAAGACAAGGGCCTTACACACTATCGAAAGCCACGACAGGAAGAAACTAGGGGCCACGGGCAGAGACAGACAGGCTCCGACAGGCTCCAATCCCTGTGACATTCCGAGGTGATCCCATTGGAAGGGCTCGAGCACGAGAAAGCAGCCACTAACCAGCTACCCTGTCTCAGATATTTGGAAAAAGTCAATGCAAATACATACCTATGCATTATTCCTTTCTGATCATTCTTTCAGTGTATCCTTTCGGGCTTTGTGCAAAGCGATTCTTTCTTTGGTACCTGAAAAATGAGTGGCACATGTAAATGATTGAAACATGTCAGAGCAGACCTCCAAGGAGCTCTGTAGCTCACGAATGAGGAGCTCTGAGTCCTGGGAAAGAATCGTGAAAGTAGTGTAGAATCACAATATCTTTGAGCATCCTTTCTATCAGCCCCCCCCCACTCTGTCACATCACCAATCAGTGGGCATCAGCCTATACAGGAACTCTTGAACTCTGCAGTGACAGACAACCCAGCACTCTCTAGACAGATCAAGGCATTGCTCGTTGCTACAGCAGTCTATATCAAATTCACAATCTGACTCCCTGGCACCCATCACTCCCAGGCTGCCTTCTGGAATGGGACACCCCAGGGCACACCTCATCTCTTTTCCATCTGGCACATTTCCCAAACACATGAGGACAATGCTGTTCTTCCTAAAGTTCTCTGCTCCCACATCACCCTCCTAAATCACTCCTTCCTGTGTTTAGGACTTTCAGGAGCCCCCAAGGGTTTCGCACCCCAAGGACATGACAAGCATTGGCATCAACGTGCCTGCTACAGATTCTGGGAAAGGGGCAGGGCCACACAACAGTCTGGCAAATGTGACTGACTACCTGACGTGAGAGTACATCGGACAACCTCAGCCTCTCTTCAGTCCTCAGCCTCTATCCAAGGTTTCTCCATAGCACACTATTGACATTTTGGGCCAGCTCATTCTTTGGGGGTGGTGGGGAAAGGCTGTCCTGTGCCTTGTACGATATGGGGTACCATCCTGGCCTCTACCCACTAGATGCCTGCAGCACCGCCCCGACCAGATGTGAACCAAGGAAAATGTCTCCAGCCATTGTCAAACGTGCTGGGGGAAGGGTGAGGGCAAAATCACCCTCACTCAAGAGCCACTGCTCTATCCCATGGCGCTGTTCACCCATGAGTACTCAAAACGCTCTCCTCTGCTGGCTTAACAGCTAACCCTCCAGAAAGTCTATCGTGTATCAAAATGCTATAGGAAATTGAATAGTATTTATCTCTATAACGGTATCTCCTGACACCAAAGGAATACTCTTTCTCCAGAGGTTAAGAACCTCCCAGGTGCTTAATCCGCATTTACCTTATCTCCTACCCCAGGCACTGGAAATGACAGAAATGATCTGACACCCATTTTCGGGATCCGTTCAAGAAGTACCAGTAGTGTAAGGCTTTCTGGCAACCTGAACAACCAAACTCACGTAGAATATCCTGCCTGACCCTGGCTTTGTGAGACAAGCCGCAAACCTGTAGCAGGACCCTCCTCGCTGCTATTTACGGAATCGAGGTAGCTGACTGGAAAGCCGGTGGAGGTGAACAAGCCAAGAAAGCAGTGGGCTCAGCATGAGAAGCTGGAAAGGGTGACAAGGGAGGGGAGAACGAGCCTCAGCTGAAAAGAAAGGGGAAAAGTACCAAGCGATGAGTTCTCTTGACGGAAGAGAAGATACGCTGAAGGCCATCAGCTTGCCCTCGGGGCCGCCCTCAGCTCTCTGGGGAGCTCTAAGGGAAGGGTGAGCCTGGATCTAGGACTCCGGACTCCTGGTGTCGGCCCCCAGGCCTGACCATTCACTCAGACTCTCAATAAATAACTTGTATTCAAAGACCTTGCACGGGGACCCCATCTGGGAAAACATCGCCACACCCTCATAAGTTACAGGGGGAGACCCGAACTGGCCAAGCCATGACAGGAGCTGTGAGGGTGACAAAAGAGCATTGCAGGGATCCGACATCGGATCACCACAAGCCCTCCGCCCTCCTGGCTCCTAATGCCAGGGCCCCATCACCGTGTATCCTCGGACCCCCGTCCTGCCTCCAACGCGCACCCTTCCCCAAGGTTGGCCGGGACCTGGAGTCACCAGCCCCTGTTCGGACCTACCCACTTCGCCGCTGCTGAGCTCTACACATCCCGCTCCTTCCACACGCTTCGCCAATTCCGCGGCCCTGACTGAGCCGCGCCAGCCACCGACCGCCAGAACTTGGCGTGCCCGTGAAGTCACTGTCGTGCGCCTCTCCCGCAGCAAGGGGAATAGGGCTCTGGCACCCTGGCTGCGGCTCTTGTCGCTTGTGGCTCGGTTGCTTCTGGCGCTTCGCCGGGACCTCACGGTCCGCGGTCCAAACGAGCCCCGGCCCGTGGTGCGCATCCCGCGGGCTCTACAGTGGCAGCAGGAAGAGCAGCAGAGCGGGCAGCGGAGCCCCCCGCGACCGGTGCTGGTGCGACCCGGGCCACTGCTGATCTCCGCGTGGCGGCCCCAGTTGAACCAGCCGGTACGCCTCACGGTGGGCCCTTGTCAGCCCGCGCCACCGGCTTCGCGCGGCTGGAAGAATCGCCGCGCCCACGAGGACCAATTCTCAACATGTAGAAAACAAAAATAAAGCCTTGATCTTCCCTCCTAAGCCTTGTCCTCTGTCTCCAATTAGGGATTCAACAGACACTTACTGAGCCCTAAGATATGCCAAGCACTGGCAGGCACTGGAGAAAAAATGATGAGGCAGGAGGGAAAGGATCAGTAGAACAGAGGGTTATAAAAAGGGAACTTACAAATGTCTGTGAAATTAAAACTGTGTATGGTACTCGAAAGGAGCAGTTACGTAAGGCTGTGGGAGTCTGTGTCAGCAGGGAAGAGACTGGTGGGGCTTGAGGAGGGCCTCCCTTAAGAAATAATCTCTGGGGACTTCCCTGGTGGTGCAGTGGTTCAGAATCCACCTGCCAGCACAATTTACAGTAGCCAGGACCGGGAAGCAACCTAAGTGTCCATCGACAGACAAATAGATAAAGACGATGTGACACATACATACCATAGAATATGACTCAGTCATAAAAGAAATGAAACTGAGCTATTTGTAGTGAGGTGGATAGACCTCGAGTCTGTCATACAGAGTGAAGTAAGTCAGGAAGAGAAAAACAAATATCGTATGCTACCACATATATATGGAACATATATATATATATATATATATATATATATATATATATATATATGTATGTATGTATATACAGGTTCTCATGAACCTAAGGGCAGGGCAGGAATAAAGACGCAGATAGAAAAGGAACTTGAGGACACGGGGAGGGGGAAGGGTAAGCTGGGATGAAAGAAGAGTAGCATTGACATATATACAATACCAAATGTAAAATACCTAGCTAGCGGGAAGCAGCTGCACAGCACAGGGAGTTCAGCTCAGTGCCTTTCGACCACCTAGAGGGTTGGGCACAGGAGGGTGAGAGAGAGAGACGCAGGAGGGAGGGGATATGGGGATATAGGCATGCATAGAGCTGATTCACTTTGTTACACAGCAGAAACTGACACACCAGGGTAAAGCAATTACACTCCAACAAAGATGTTTAAAAACAAAAACAAAAACAAACAATCCGCCTGCCAAGGCAGGGGACACGGGTTTGCACCCTGGTCCGGGAAGGCCCCACATGCCGCGGAGCCAGTAAGCCTGCGCGCCACCTCTACCGAGCCCACGCGCCAGAACTACTGAGGACCGCGTGCATCATAGAGCCCATGCTCCGCAACATGAGAAGCCACTGCACTGAGAAGCCCGGGCACCACAACGAAGAGTAGCCCCTGCTCGCCGCAACTACCGAAAGCCCACGCGCGGCAATGAAGAACCAATGCGACCCAAAATTCATTCATTCATTCATTCATTAACCAATTAATCAAAACTTATATTAAAAAAGAAAGAAACGAAAAGTAAAAATCTCTGCTGGGAATTCCCCGGTGGTCCAGTGGTTAGGACCCCGTGCCTCCACTTCAGGGGGCCCGGGTTCAATCCCTGGTTGGGGAACTGAGATCCTGCAAGCTGGCATCGCAGCCCAAATAAAAATGCAATAAAATAAAATATAACTAAATAAAACAAGAAAGCATCTCTGATTCAAGGTCTAAAGGGTGAGAAGGTGTTTATCGGGCCAGTATGTGGGCAGAAAACGTTTCCCATTTCAGTAAGTAGCACCTCCATTTACCCAATTACACATCCTTAACCCACATTCCCCACATCCAATTCATCACTAACTCCTATTCACCTCCAAGCCATCACTAACCTTCCAAATAGGACTCTAACCTGCCTGCTTTACTCCACCTCCAAGGCCACCACTGTGCACAAAGTCAGTCTCCTAATGAGTCTCCCCAAATATACTCCTGCCCTCTCCTAGCCATTCTCTTACAGTAGCCAGTGCGGTGTCTGAAAAAGGCATCTCTGCCAGCACACCACTTCTCTCTTTATACCCTGCAATGGCTTCCCACCAAGTGTAGGATCAATCCCAAACTGATGATGGACTGGAGGCTGAAAGACAAGAAGGAGGTAGGGAGGGTGTCAGGTTCGAAAGAGGGATGAACGGTCTAGGCAAACAGCGAAAAGGGCTGAAAAGAAAATGATCAGCACTTGCACAACAGTCCTGATGCAGGCAGGAAAGAAAATGCAGGAAGAGTGAAGGAATACCAATAGCCACTTTTTATTTCTGCAATGCCTTTGCAATTCCCAAAGTGCTTCATCGATAACTGTGATTCCCAAACCTCGCTGTACATGAGAATCATCTGGAGAGATTTTAAACGCTACCAATGGCCAGGCCTCACCCCAAGCCAATTAAATCAGCATAGACATTTCACTGTATTGCATTTTATTCCCTGCCCCCAAACATCCATTTAGACCCAGGAGAAGGAAAAGGGGATGTGACTAGCAATAGAGAGAAATTTTCTGCACAACAATGGCCATGGCAAGCTTAGGCGCTTTGGGTGAAATCTCTCTGGGAAGAACTGGCAGTGGAAGAAAAAGCCAAACTGACACACAAGTATTGCCTGGTGTGCATTTCCAGCCTCTGCCTTCTTTCTCATCTCTTGGTGGCAGGTGGAGGAAGTGGAGAAACGGTTAAACTTCTTTATAAACCGGCAGAAGGTTATAGCATCCTCTCACTATCTCTGCATAGGTTCTAGTCTCTGCAGCACTACAGAAGCTTTGCCCAAAGTAATGAACAGTTCAAAGTCAAATGTAATACTTTATCAGATGACTTAAAAATGCTTGCACACTGGAAAGAATTGCAGAGAACACAAATGGACCCAGAGCAACCTTTGCCAAAAGAGAATAGTGTGCTCAATGTACAGCCATAGCTCTTTTCCACATGAGCAAACAGTCAGGAGGATAAAGAACTTGGTCAAACTCACACAAGTAAGTAGGACAGAATCTGGTCTGTCTGTCCTAAGCGTTGTGTTCTTTAACCACCAGGCTAGCTTTTCTCAGATCTGATTCATGCATACTGTAACCATATACCTCTGTTTGCCTCGTAACTTCCCTGTTTATACATATGCCTGCTGCTGTTTTAAATACGGCCCACTTGGACTCCCCAAAGCAACCGAGAAGACACAATCATTTGGTCACTGTATACATGGACCACTGTGGTGGGGCTGCCCAGGAAGCTTATTTAAAAAGTGCAGCTTAGGGCTTCCCTGGTGGCGCAGTGGTTCAGAGTCCGCCTGCCGATGCAGGGCACACGGGTTCATGCCCCGGTCCGGGAAGATCCCACATGCCGCGGAGCAGCTGGCTCCGTGGGCCATGGCCGCTGAGCCTGCACTCCGCAACGGGAAAGACCACAACACTGAGAGGCCCACGCACCACATACACACACACACACACACACACACACAGACACACACACACAAGTTTAAGCTTCCTGAGCCCTACTCCACATCTAGATAAGTTTTCTGAGGGTTGTCTCAAGAATCCAGGTACAAGTCTTTTTAAGTGCTTTTGTGGAACTCCCCAGGTGAGTCTCTCACTCTCCTAAGTTAAGAAACCATTTATTCGGCCTCCCCCAGGTGCCCAGCCAGGTCCTGTTAAGGTTGGAGTCCCCGCACCACATCACAGGGATGCTCCCAGCCAAGTGATCTCTGGAGCCTTGGAGAATCTGAATGGTCTCATGCTGGCCCACCTGCCACGACAAACCTCCTCCAGAGCATTCCCCTTCACACTTCACCTTCTACCACTCCCAAAGGCAGTCTGCTCCAATGAGGCCTGACTTTGTCTGTCCTAAGGGGCACCCGCTGATTCAAGCACTTTAGGAGAACAAGGTGCTGTGCTTCTCAACCAGGGTGGCCCAACCTCTAAAATGGTAGTCCAAGCAGTCTCTACCTCCTGGGCACATCCCCTCTGCAACAGCCCAAGTACACGAATGTCCCATCTTTGCTTTCTCAAGGTCGGCAACAGGGAGTCCCCTCCTAAAGAAGGTCCTCTCTCATTGCCACACTATCCAAGGCTGCCCCAAATGTGCTTCCTCCCTGTGGGCCTGCTCAGGCTAAGGGCAGAGTCGTCTCTGAGTCGGACCAAATCGTCTTAGTAACAACTCTTCACGGTGTTGACCATGTCTTTCACGGGGGCTGCTGCTGAGCCTTTCTCTCATCCTTTCATGGTGGAGAGAGAGAGGGGATTCTAATGATTCTTACCTCTAGGGGAGAGGGCGAGTGTCATGCTTATGTGATCATTCGGTATGATGTCCTTTTGACAGGAATTTAATTGGACTTTCACGTTAAAGTGGGCCCACCATTCCCACTTTGTGAGGTCATTCAGCACCCTCATTTTGCACCTTTAACATCTCTCTCAGTATCACCTTGGAAATGTTTGAAACGGCATGAGTTTGTCCTCACGTTCCTATCAGCTGGGAATCCGGGGCCCCAACATGAACCTAACCATTGAGCGCAACACCTCTCCACGACCTGTGTAACACTGGGTAGGCCCCTTCACCTCTCGGGTTTTTGAAGCCCTCGGGTGTAAAAATGGGAGGGTTCTATGAATCTATATTTGGGGCAGGACAAGGTCGAGAAGAGTGTGTCTCTGCTTTTATTCTTCCAAAATGGAATGTCTGCCCTCTCTTCCCCATGGGTCCACATGTCACTTGTCCTTCAGGCCCACTGCCAAGGAGCCTTCCCTGATTCCCCAGTCCACACAAATCTCTGCCTCTCAGGGTCAGGGCCGTACAACCTAGCTGCCTCCTAATGTTCATCTTGCCTCTCAAGCCGATCTCAGGATGTGGGTCTCTCTTGCCCTCCTGTGGCCCCTGGGGCTGTGCCAGCCCACCGGCATGCCCCACGTGGGGTGTCTACTAGACTAGGGCATGGATGGGGAGGCCCCGGCGTGAGGGCCCAGGCAGAGTACCTCTGCCTCCACCCTGCTCTCCTCCACAGAACTGCCCCTCCTCCTCAAGCCTGACCCCCAAGTCACAGGTTTCATACGATGACCTCACTGGCTAGTGATGACCTCACAGTCCTTCTCACTGTTTCCATGGCAGTGTTACTGTGCAAACAAAGTTTGGTGCCCTCAGAGAAACTTCCCTACTGGTTCTCCACCAGAGACCAATCTCTTTGGTTGTCTGAGACAGAATGTGTGACCGGATCCTCTACACATATTCCAACCTGTGCTCTGTTCCCTGGCTGGGCGGTGCAGGAGGAACAGCGAGACCGGGCATCTGCGGAACAGGCGTGGGGTACACACAACCTCAACTGGCTGCCACATGTTTCTGTGGCTCTTGCCCACTACGTACACCTGAGTGCTTTCCCAGATGTAAGTAATACCAGTGACCTGGGACACCTTCAGGGTCCCACAGTGCTCACTGTTGAGGACAAGTGAAAGGTCAGCCCCGGACTAGTGTGCAGGAAGCTTCTGATCTTTATAAATATAGCCTTCCGCTTTGGGCTACAGGATGCTTCCATTCAGACCCTTTCTTGATGGGCCTCTTAGCAAAAGACAAGTGTGTTGTTGTGGGCAAGTGGTAAATGGAGCAGTTTGAGGAAGAGGGCCACTCTTGAACCACACCTTCAAACCCAGGCACCTCTGTGCTGGCACGGAGACATCGAGATCGGTCCCCTCAGACACATCCCATACTGAGCTGCTGAGTACTAGGGGAGACGGTGGTGCCATAGTCATGGGAAGGACGGAAGAACCAAGGGGCAGGGGGTGATGAAGTGCTAGTGAGACCGGAGGGCTGAGGAGATGGTGCCCCAGGAGGCTGGGTTGATGTGAGCCTAGATATGGTACCCAGAAGCCAGGTTCTGAGTCTCCTGTTCACTCTGCCTCAGTAGTGGACCTCGTGCTACTCTAGATACAAGGATCCCAGGGCGAGGGTTCAGTGTGTTTGAAACAGGCAGTATACATGGGGCCCAAGAGGGGTGGCCAAGGTGGGAGTGGTCCTGAACCAAGTTATATTAGATGATTGTTTTCGAAATCTTGAAAGGCATTTCCATGAAAGCCTCAGAAATGACAGACAGCAAGAAATGGTTGGTTTCTCTGTTGTGGAAGGGACAGATGGAGAGGATCATGAGTGCAATGACTTTCGGGTTCTACTGTTTTCCCTGGAAACGGTGAAGAGACTTCCTCATGTGCTGCAGCCGTAGGCTCCAGGAATTGCCTTTGCAGCCAGTTTCCCTTCTCCAGGGACTCAGAGAGGTGATGGGCCAAGGCTGTGTTTTGGATGTCCAGGAGATGAAAGGTCTTCGGCCAGAAACTGGGAGAGACTTGAGACAGGGAAATCCTGCCAGGAGACTGTGTACAGCCGAAGTGACTGATCACTTCTGATTTTCTTTGCAGCAGCAGCGGCTCCCGTTTCTCCTCCGACACCTGGTCACTACCACGTCCTCTACCGGGGATGTGAAGAAACGCAGTTGGGCTGGCATGGGGAGACCTACTGCCTGGCTGGTGGCTACCGGGCCTACGGGGACGTTCCTTTGGCCACACCAGCAAAGGTGCAAGCCGAGAAGCCAGTCGCCAGACGAGCTCTGAAGAGAAAGTGTGCTCCGGAGGAGTTGGACAAAGATCTCCGCTGCTCCAGACCAAAAATCCGGCGATTGCAGGAGTCAAGCAGCTTACTAGGATTACAAGGTGCTGTGATTCTCAAGCAGAGTGGCCCCACCTCTGGGCACATCCCCTCTGCAACAGCCCAAGTACACGAATGTCCCATTTTGGCTTTTGCAAGGTCGGCAACAGGGAGTCCCTTCCTAAAGAAGGTTCTCTCTCATTGCCACACTATCCAAGGCTGCCCCAAATGTGCTTCCTTCCTGTGGGCCTGCTCAGGCTAAGGGCAGAGTCATCTCTTTCCTTCTCTGAGTCGGACCAAATCGTCTTAGTAACACCTCTTCACGGTGTTGACCATGTCTTTCACCGGGGCTGCTGCTGAGCCTTTCTCTCATCCTTTCATGGTGGAGAGAGGGAGAGAGAGGATTCTAATGATATTTACCTCTAGGGGAGAGGGCGAGTGTCATGATTATGTGATCATTCGGTATGATGTCCTTTCGACAGGAATTTGTTTGGACTTTCACGTTAAAGTGGGCCCACCATTCCCACTTTGTGGGGTCATTCAGCACCCTCATTTTGCACCTTTAACATCTCTCTCAGTATCACCTTGGAAATGTTTGAAATGGCATGAGCTCTTCCTCACGTTCCTATCAGCTGTGAATCCGGGGGCCCAGCATGAACCTAACCATTGAGTGCAACACCTCTCCACGACCTGTGTTAACACTCGGGAGGCCCCTTCACCTCTAGGGTTTTTGAAGCCCTCGGGTGTTAAAATGGGAGGGTTCTATGAATTTATATTTGGGGCAGGACAAGGTCGAGAAGAGTGTGTCTCTGCTATTCTTCTTCCAAAATGGAATGTCTGCCCTCTCTTCCCCATGGGTTCACATGTCACTTGCCCTTCAGGCCCACTGCCAAGGAGCCTTCCTTGATTCCCCAGTCCACACAAATCTCTGCCTCTTAGGGTCAGGGACGTACAACCTAGTTGCCTCCTAACGTTCATCTTGCCTCTCAAGCCGATCTCAGGATGTGGGTCTCTCTTGCCCTCCTGTGGCCCCTGGGGCTGTGCCAACCCACCGGCACGACCCACGTGGGGTGTCTACTAGACTAGGGCATGGGTGGGGAGGCCCCGGTGTGAGGGCCCAGGCAGAGTACGTCTGCCTCCACCCTGCTCTCCTCCACAAAACTGCCCCTCCTCCTGAAGCCTGCCCCTCAACTCACAAGTTCCATACGATGACCTCACTAGCTAGTGAGGACCTCACAGGCCTTCTCACAGTTTCCATGGCAGGGTTACGATGCAAACGTGCTGCTGCCCTCAGAGATACTTCCCTACCGGTTCTCCACCAGAGACCAATCTCTTTGGTTGTCTGAGAGAGAATCCCTCACCAGACCTTCTGCATTTACTCTAACCTGTCCTACGTTCCCTGAGAGGGCAGTGCACGAGGTACACTGAGACCAGGCATCTGTCCAAGAGGCATGGTGTACGCACAACTTCCCCCAGCTGCCACATGTTCCCTGGGGCTTGCCCAGCACATACACCTGAGCACTTTCCCAGCTGTAACGAATACCAGTTACGTGGGACACCTTCAAGGACCCACAGTGCTCACTGCTGAGGACAATTTAAAGGTCATCCCTGGACAAGTGTGCGGGAAGGTTCTGATCTTTATCAAAGGAAACTTCCCCTTTGGGCTACAGGATGCTTCCATTCAGACCCTTTCCTCATGGGCCTCTTAGCAAAAGACAAGTGCGTTGTTGCTGGCGAATGGTCAATGGAGCAGTTTGAGGAAGAGGGCCACCCTTGAACCGCACCTTCAAACCCAGGCACCTCTGTGCTGTCGTGTAGACATCTAGCTCGGTCCCGTCAGACACATCCCATACTGAGCGGCTGAGTACTAGGGCCGACGGTGGTGCCCTATTGATGGCAGGAACGGAAGAACCAAGGGGGCATGATGAAGTGCTAGTGAGACTGGAGGGCTGAGGAGATGGTGTCCCAGGAGGCTGGGTTGATGTGAGCCTAGACATGGTACCCAGAACCCGGTTCTGAGTCTCCCGATCACTCTGCCTCAGTATGTGGCCTTGTTCTTATCGAGATAAAAGGATCAGAGGACTAGAGTTCCGTGTGGTTGAAACAGGCACTGTAAAAATGGGACCCAAGAGGGGTTGCCAAGGTGGGAGGGGTTCTGATCCAATTTACATTAGATTATCTTTTTCCAAAACTTGAACGATATTTCCATTAAAGCCTCACAAGTGACAGACTGCAAGAAATGTTTTCTCTGTTGTGGAAGGGAGAGATGGAGAGGATCATGCTTGCAATGACTTTCGGGTTCTACTGTTTTCCCTGGAAAAGGTGAAGGGACTCCCTCATCTGCTGCAGCTGTAGGCCCTAGGAATCGCTTTTGCAGCCAGGGTCCCTTCTCCAGGGACTCAGAGAGGTGATGGGCCAAGGCTGTGTTTTGGATGTCCAGTAGATGAAAGGTCTCTGGCCAGAAACTGGGAGAGACATGAGAGAGGGAGATTCGGCCAGGAGACTGTGCACAGCAGAAGGGACTGATCACTTTTGATTTTCTTTGCAGCAGCAGCGGCTCCCGTTTCTCCTCGTACAGCTGGTCACTGCCACGTCCTCAACCGAGGGTGTGGGGAAACGCAGTTGGGCTGCCATGGGGAGACATACTGCCGCGCTGGTGGCTACTGGGCCTACGGGGATGTTCCTTCGGCCACGCCAGCAAAGGTGGAAGCGGAGCAGGAGCCAGTCGCCACACGTGCGCCCAAGAGAAAGCGCGCTCCGCAAGACTCGGACGAAGATCTTTGCTCCCGACCCAAAATCCGGCGATTGTAGCATGGTGCCAGGAGGCGGACTCCACAGAATCTTGCTGGCTGAGCCATTCTCAAGAGAGGGCCATGGCAAAGCTCACAAGGTTACCACCCGCCCCCCGCCAACGCACCATTTCCTGCCCCCGAAGCAAGAACAGGATGGAGAGTCAAGCAGCACGCACCCTGCCCTGAGGTTCACATGCTCCTTTATTCCCAGCCCCTTCTGTCCCCAGTGGGGTCCCCTAATGCTCGGCAAAGTGTTTTTCTGTAACAGATTTCTAAAGGTCGCCACAGCTCAGACTTAGGTCACTACCCCTGTGCTGGGCACTCCTGCCACCCGGGAAAGGTTCCAAAGGTGGAGCAGCTCCAGGGGGTGCCAACGATCAGAGCAAAAACTTGAGAGGCTGGGGATGAAGGAGTTTGGGCACAGTCCCTAAAGCATCTCAGTGGTTGAGCTTCTGTGAGAAGGCACATCCCCACTGTGTGGGGAGGTGGTGGGGGGAAGGGGTCCCTAGAGGAGGCAGCTAGGGGGAGGGCCTGAGGCTGGAAATGGGGAATGGCATGCGGCCTCTGAGCGAGCACAGGCACTTAGCCCTTGAGGTTTCTGGGAAAGCTAGAGCCACAAGGGCCACGAGAGAAGGCAAGTGGAGCAGCAGAAGCCAGGTGCCAGATCTCTCCTCAGAACCTATACTTCTCCACGAGGCCGGGCCTTCCACGCTGAGGTAGGAGCGATCCTGGCCAGAAGGACAGCCAGTGGCAGCTCTGGGAGGAAGGGTGCTGCACTGGGGGCTCTGCTGCCATGGAAATGACTTCATTTCCTTCCACTCAAATACCGTACGGACTGGGTTCCTGCTCTGGTGAGTACAAGGGTCACTGACTCTCCCCAGAAGGTTGTTCACTTCACATCCCCAAAGTCCCTCTATTCGGGCCCTGGGGGGGTGTAGCAACTCCTGAGGGCGCTCTTTCCTGAGGCTGGCTGACCGAAGTGGGGGAGGTTCCTGATAGGTCCCAGGTGCTGGTTGAAGTCCCCAGAGAATGGTCATGAAGGCTGGAGAGTCAAGTAGGTGGAGAGAGAAGGCCGGGGGCAGAGGGCCCCTACCTGAATCCAGAGCTCACAAGGTTATTACCCCCCACCATTTCCAGAAACTATCTCTTCCCCCATACCAGCCCCAATGGCCCGGTACCGGGAAACCGGGAGCCCAGAGCACTTGTGGCCACACAGACACTCGCAGGCAGCCCTCGGCGTGGGCGGGGCCTGCTGCAGGCGGATGGGGACGAGGTGTGCTCCCGGGAGGCCTTGGACTGAAAGTGGCCCCCTGAGAGAAGCACCCCAGCTTGGACAGGAAGTTTAGAGGCAGGGGAAAGCAACCTAGGGCGCCCCCTCGGAGCAGTGGGAGTGGGAAGAGGGCCGGGGGCAGAGGGCATCCGCGATGGGAGGCCAGTGGGCTCTCAGCAGAGGCCAGCTGAGCCCGCGGGACCTGCCTCTGAGCAGGGGCCGGGAGGGCAGTGCTGCCCTGTGGCTTCCGGGCTTCGTGGATCACGGCTCTCCGCACACGGGTCGTAGGGTCCTCTGACCCTGTATCGCCTCCCTCACCCAGGGCCCCTCGCGAGGCTGCGCCGCTGGGTGGCCTGTGTCGACGGGCACAACCCCATCGCCCGCCCCTCTCAGACCCGCCGCCTCTGCCCGCCTGCCTGGCCCTGTGCAGCTTGCGACCCGGGGGGCCTCGAGGGTCCCCGCGCACTCCGCCAGCGGCCTCTGCTGGGTCTGCTGCTCCTGCTGGGTCTGCTGCTGCGGCCGGTAACCCGTGTGCACACCACGCCGGCCATCTCCAGCACCCCAAGTCCGCGGGAGCGCACGCGGGCCCTGATGCGGGACTTCCCGCTTGTGGACGGGTGGCTGCAGTGTGTGAGGGCTGCTTGGGGCCGTTGTGGGCCTAACCTGGCCCTGGGCAGCAGAGGAGGTCCGGAGGTGTCCACACAAGCGTGGTGTGAGGCTCCCTCAGGCTGCCCCAGGCCAGGCAATGTATCCTGCCTGATCCCAAGACCTAAGGGGCCCACCCATTTGCCTTGACCTCCCTCCAGCCACAACGACATGCCCCTGGTCCTGAGGCTGTTGCACCACAATGGGCTCCAGGCTGTTAATCTAAGCAAGTTCAGCCATGGCCACACCACCTTGGACGGGATGAAAGACGGTCTCGTGGGTGCGCAGGCACCAAGGGGACACACAAGGTGTCCCCGTGGCTGCTGGGGAATAGTGGGGTAGTTTGGGGGCCTCCGAGACCACAGGTTAGTCACATTGGAACTATGTTACCATAGTGACCTAGAAAGTGCCATGCCATGGATGCTGGGGGCTACAGGGGTCACCGTGAGCCACCCTGACGGGCATCCAAGTACCACAGAAAAAAACAACGCGTCACAGGTGACTTCTGGGCACAGTGAGCGCTGTGCCAGCTGAGGAGGCAATGAGAAGCCCAAGGAGTTCCAAGCCCCAAACCAAGCCCTGGCCTTCCCTCACTTCTGGTCAGCCTACGTCCCACGCCAGACCCACCAACGGGATGCCGTGCGCCTCACCCCGGAGCAAATCGACCTCATCCGCCTCACGTGTGCCTCCTATTCTGCGCTGGAGCTTGTGACCTCAGTTAAAGGAACACGGGGGACTTCCCTGGTAGTCCAGAGGTTAGGACTCCACGCTTCCACTGCAGGGGGCTCGGGTTGGATCCCCGCTCACCGGGGAAGAGGCTCAGGTTCAAGGGCTCCTGCTTTGAACCATCCTCTACTCAACATGTAGAAAACAAAGCCTTGATCTGCCCTCCTAAGCCTTGTCCTCTCTCTCCAATTATGGAGTCAACAGACACTTACTGAGCCCCTAAGATATGTCAAGCACTGGTAGGCACTGGACATAACCTGATGAGACAGGAGGGAAAGGTTCAGTAGAACACAGGGTTATAGAAAAGGCACTTAAAAATGTGAGAAATTCAAACTGTGTATGGTGCTATGAAGGAGCAGTTATGTAAGGCTGTGGGAGTCTACGTCAGCAGGAAAGAGACGGATGCGGCTTGAGGAGGGCCTCACTTAAGAAATAAACTCTGGGGACTACCCTGGTGGTGCAGTGGTACAGAATCCGCCTGCCAACACTATTTACGGTGGCCAGGACAGGGAAGCAACCGAAGTGTCCATCGAGAGACGAACAGATAAAGAAGATGTGGCACATATATACAATGGACTCTTACTCTGCCATAAAAGGAAATGAAACTGAATTATTTGTAGTGAGGTGGATGGACCTAGAGTCTGTCATACAGAGTGAAGTAAGTCACAAAGAGGAAATCAAATACCGTATGCTAATACATATATATGGAATCTTAAAAAAAAAAGGTTCTAATGAACCTAGGGGCAGGGCAAGAATAAAGATGCAGACATAGAGAATGGACTTGAGGACTCGGGGAAGGGGAAGGGTAAGCTGGGAGGCAGTAAGAGAGTAGCATTGACAAATATACAATACCAAATGTAAAATACCTGGCTAGTGGGAAGCAGCTGCACAGCACAGGAAGATCAGCTCAGTGCCTTGCAACCACCTAGAGGGGTGGGATCAGGAGGGTGGGAGGGAGATGCAGGAGGGAGGGGATGTGGGGATATACGTATGCATGCAGCTGATTCCCTTTGTTATACAGCAGAAACTGACACACGAGCGTAGAGCAATTATACTCCAACAAAGACTTTAAAAACGAAAACAAAGAAACAATCCACCTGCCAAGGCACGGGACATGGGTTGGCTCCCTGGTCCAGGAAGCTCCCACGTGCCGCGGAGCCAGTAAGCCCGCGAGCCACCACAACCGAGCCCACGTGCCACAATTAGTGAGGACTGCGTGCTAAGAGCCCGTGCTCCGCAACATGAGAAGCCACTGCACTGAGAAGCCCATGCACCACAACGAAGAGTAGCCCCGGCTCACCGCAACTACAGAAAGCCCGCGCCCGGCAACGAAAACCCAATGCAACGAAAAATAAATAAATAAATAAATTCATTCATTAACCAAATAATCAAAAGTTATATTAAAAAAAGAAACAAACGAAAAGCAAAAATCTCTGCTGGGAATTCCCCGGTGCTCCGGTGGTCTAGTGGTTAGGACCCTGTGCCTCCACTTCAGGGGGCCCGGATTCAATCCCTGGTTGGGGAACTGAGATCATGCAAGCTGGCATCGCAGCCCAATTAAAAATGCAATAAAATAAAATATAACTAAATAAAACAAGAAAGCATCTCTGATTCAAGGTCTAAAGGGTGAGAAGGTGTTTATCGGGCCAGTATGTGGGCAGAAAACGTTTCCCATTTCAGTAAGTAGCACCTCCATTTACCCAATTCCACATCCTTAACCCACATTCCCCACATCCAATTCATCACTAACTCCTATTCACCTCCAAGCCATCACTAACCTTCCCAATAGGACTCTAACTTGCCTGCTTTACTCCACCTCCAAGGCCACCACTGTGCACAAAGCCAGTCTCCTAATGAGTCTCCCCAATTCCAGTCCTGCCCCCTCCTTGCCATTCTCTTACACTAGCCAGTATGGTGTCTGAAAAAGGCATCTCTGCCAACCCCACTTCTCTCTGTATACCCTGCAATGGCTTCCCACCAAGTTTACGATCAATCCCAAACAGATGATGGACTGCAGGCTGAAAGACAACAAGGAGGTAGGGAGGGTGTCAGGTTAGAAAGAGGGATGAAGGGTCTGGACAAACAGCGAAAAGGGCTGAAAAGAAAATGATCAGCACTTGCACAACAGTCCTGATGCAGGCAGGAAAAATGCAGCAATAGTGAAGGCATACCAAGAGCCACTTTTGATTTCTGCAATGCCCTTTGCAGTTCCCCACGTGCTTCATTGATAACTGTGATTCTCAAACCTAGCTGTACATTAGAATCATCTGGGGACATTTGAAAATCTACCAATGGCCAGGCCTCACCCTAAGCCAATTACATCACAATATACAGTTCACTGGGGCAGGAATTTTGTCTGTGTCGTTCACTGGACATATGAAAACTAAGTGGCACATACATGCTGCTCAGAAAATAGTTCCTGAATGAATGAAGGAAGGAAGGAAGAAAGGAAGGCACCACTATCACCTGAGATCCAAGGAAGAATTCTTTTCAAACCTTAGGGAGTCACCTGGCAATGACAGTTACCATGGCAGCCGTGGGAAACACAATACCAAGTGACACTAACACTCCCAGGAACCCACACTGGTTTCCACAGTAAGTAAACCTTTCTCGTTTCTAAAGGACTATACTGGGAAATACGCATCTCAGTAACAGCTTGAGGTTACTCAATGTCTGAGGTGAGCAGGAGGAAAAGACAAGGGCCTTACACACTATCGAAAGCCAGGACAGGAAGAAACTAGGGGCCACGGGCAGAGACAGACAGGCTCCGACAGGCTCCAATCCCTGTGACATTCCGAGGTGATCCCATTGGAAGGGCTCGAGCACGAGAAAGCAGCCACTAACCAGCTACCCTGTCTCAGATATTTGGAGAAAGTCAATGCAAATACATACCTATGCATTATTCCTTTCTGATCATTCTTTCAGTGTATCCTTTCGGGCTTTGTGCAAAGCGATTCTTTCCTTGGTACCTGAAAAATGAGTGGCACGTGTCAACGGATGAAACATGTCAGAGCAGACCTCCAAGGAGCTCTGCAGCTCACGAACGAGGAGCTCCGAGTCCTGGGAAAGAATCGTGAAAGTAGTGTAGAATCACAAGATCTTAGAGCATCCTTTATATCAGCCTCCCCCCCTCTATCATATCACCAATCAGTGGGCATCAGCCTATACAGGAACTCTTGAACTCTGCAGTGACAGACAACCCAGCACTCTCTAGACAGATCAAGGCATTGCTCGTTGCTACAGCAGTCTATATCAAATTCACAATCTGACTCCCTGGCACCCATCACTCCCAGGCTGCCTTCTGGAATGGGACACCCCAGGGCACACCTCATCTCTTTTCCATCTGGCACATTTCCCAAACACATGAGGACAATGCTGTTCTTCCTAAAGATCTCTGCTCCCACGTCACCCTCCTAAATCACTCCTTCCTGTGTTTAGGACTTTCAGGAGCCCCCAAGGGTTTCGCACCCCAAGGACATGACAAGCATTGGCATCAACGTGCCTGCTACAGATTCTGGGAAAGGGGCAGGGCCACACAACAGTCTGGCAAATGTGACTGACTACCTGACGTGAGAGTACATCGGACAACCTCAGCCTCTCTTCAGTCCTCAGCCTCTATCCAAGGTTTCTCCATAGCACACTATTGACATTTTGGGCCAGCTCATTCTTTTGGGGTGGTGGGGAAAGGCTGTCCTGTGCCTTGTACGATATGGGGTACCATCCTGGCCTCTACCCACTAGATGCCTGCAGCACCGCCCCGACCAGATGTGAACCAAGGAAAATGTCTCCAGCCATTGTCAAACGTGCTGGGGGAAGGGTGAGGGCAAAATCACCCTCACTCAAGAGCCACTGCTCTATCCCATGGCGCTGTTCACCCATGAGTACTCAAAACGCTCTCCTCTGCTGGCTTAACAGCTAACCCTCCAGAAAGTCTATCGTGTATCAAAATGCTATAGGAAATTGAATAGTATTTATCTCTATAACGGTATCTCCTGACACCAAAGGAATACTCTTTCTCCAGAGGTTAAGAACCTCCCAGGTGCTTAATCCGCATTTACCTTATCTCCTACCCCAGGCACTGGAAATGACAGAAATGATCTGACACCCATTTTCGGGATCCGTTCAAGAAGTACCAGTAGTGTAAGGCTTTCTGGCAACCTGAACAACCGAACTCACGTAGAATATCCTGCCTGACCCTGGCTTTGTGAGACAAGCCGCAAACCTGTAGCAGGACCCTCCTCGCTGCTATTTACGGAATCGAGGTAGCTGACTGGAAAGCCGGTGGAGGTGAACAAGCCAAGAAAGCAGTGGGCTCAGCATGAGAAGCTGGAAAGGGTGACAAGGGAGGGGAGAACGAGCCTCAGCTGAAAAGAAAGGGGAAAAGTACCAAGCGATGAGTTCTCTTGACGGAAGAGAAGATACGCTGAAGGCCATCAGCTTGCCCTCGGGGCCACCCTCAGCTCTCTGGGGAGCTCTAAGGGAAGGGTGAGCCTGGATCTAGGACTCCGGACTCCTGGTGTCGGCCCCCAGGCCTGACCATTCACTCAGACTCTCAATAAATAACTTGTATTCAAAGACCTTGCACGGGGACCCCATCTGGGAAAACATCGCCACACCCTCATAAGTTACAGGGGGAGACCCGAACTGGCCAAGCCATGACAGGAGCTGTGAGGGTGACAAAAGAGCATTGCAGGGATCCGACATCGGATCACCACAAGCCCTCCGCCCTCCTGGCTCCTAATGCCAGGGCCCCATCACCGTGTATCCTCGGACCCCCGTCCTGCCTCCAACGCGCACCCTTCCCCAAGGTTGGCCGGGACCTGGAGTCACCAGCCCCTGTTCGGACCTACCCACTTCGCCGCTGCTGAGCTCTACACATCCCGCTCCTTCCACACGCTTCGCCAATTCCGCGGCCCTGACTGAGCCGCGCCAGCCACCGACCGCCAGAACTTGGCGTGCCCGTGAAGTCACTGTCGTGCGCCTCTCCCGCAGCAAGGGGAATAGGGCGCTGGCACCCTGGCTGCGGCTCTTGTCGCTTGTGGCTCGGTTGCTTCTGGCGCTTCGCCGGGACCTCACGGTCCGTGGTCCAAACGAGCCCCGGCCCGTGGTGCGCATCCCGCGGGCTCTACAGTGGCAGCAGGAAGAGCAGCAGAGCGGGCAGCGGAGCCCCCCGCGACCGGTGCTGGTGCGACCCGGGCCACTGCTGATCTCCGCGTGGCGGCCCCAGTTGAACCAGCCGGTACGCCTCACGGTGGGCCCTTGTCAGCCCGCGCCACCGGCTTCGCGCGGCTGGAAGAATCGCCGCGCCCACGAGGACCAATTCTCAACATGTAGAAAACAAAAATAAAGCCTTGATCTTCCCTCCTAAGCCTTGTCCTCTGTCTCCAATTAGGGATTCAACAGACACTTACTGAGCCCTAAGATATGCCAAGCACTGGCAGGCACTGGAGAAAAAATGATGAGGCAGGAGGGAAAGGATCAGTAGAACAGAGGGTTATAAAAAGGGAACTTACAAATGTCTGTGAAATTAAAACTGTGTATGGTACTCGAAAGGAGCAGTTACGTAAGGCTGTGGGAGTCTGTGTCAGCAGGGAAGAGACTGGTGGGGCTTGAGGAGGGCCTCCCTTAAGAAATAATCTCTGGGGACTTCCCTGGTGGTGCAGTGGTTCAGAATCCACCTGCCAGCACAATTTACAGTAGCCAGGACCGGGAAGCAACCTAAGTGTCCATCGACAGACAAATAGATAAAGACGATGTGACACATACATACCATAGAATATGACTCAGTCATAAAAGAAATGAAACTGAGCTATTTGTAGTGAGGTGGATAGACCTCGAGTCTGTCATACAGAGTGAAGTAAGTCAGGAAGAGAAAAACAAATATCGTATGCTACCACATATATATGGAACATATATATATATATATATATATATATATATATATATATATATATGTATGTATGTATATACAGGTTCTCATGAACCTAAGGGCAGGGCAGGAATAAAGACGCAGATAGAAAAGGAACTTGAGGACACGGGGAGGGGGAAGGGTAAGCTGGGATGAAAGAAGAGTAGCATTGACATATATACAATACCAAATGTAAAATACCTAGCTAGCGGGAAGCAGCTGCACAGCACAGGGAGTTCAGCTCAGTGCCTTTCGACCACCTAGAGGGTTGGGCACAGGAGGGTGAGAGAGAGAGACGCAGGAGGGAGGGGATATGGGGATATAGGCATGCATAGAGCTGATTCACTTTGTTACACAGCAGAAACTGACACACCAGGGTAAAGCAATTACACTCCAACAAAGATGTTTAAAAACAAAAACAAAAACAAACAATCCGCCTGCCAAGGCAGGGGACACGGGTTTGCACCCTGGTCCGGGAAGGCCCCACATGCCGCGGAGCCAGTAAGCCTGCGCGCCACCTCTACCGAGCCCACGCGCCAGAACTACTGAGGACCGCGTGCATCATAGAGCCCATGCTCCGCAACATGAGAAGCCACTGCACTGAGAAGCCCGGGCACCACAACGAAGAGTAGCCCCTGCTCGCCGCAACTACCGAAAGCCCACGCGCGGCAATGAAGAACCAATGCGACCCAAAATTCATTCATTCATTCATTCATTAACCAATTAATCAAAACTTATATTAAAAAAGAAAGAAACGAAAAGTAAAAATCTCTGCTGGGAATTCCCCGGTGGTCCAGTGGTTAGGACCCCGTGCCTCCACTTCAGGGGGCCCGGGTTCAATCCCTGGTTGGGGAACTGAGATCCTGCAAGCTGGCATCGCAGCCCAAATAAAAATGCAATAAAATAAAATATAACTAAATAAAACAAGAAAGCATCTCTGATTCAAGGTCTAAAGGGTGAGAAGGTGTTTATCGGGCCAGTATGTGGGCAGAAAACGTTTCCCATTTCAGTAAGTAGCACCTCCATTTACCCAATTACACATCCTTAACCCACATTCCCCACATCCAATTCATCACTAACTCCTATTCACCTCCAAGCCATCACTAACCTTCCAAATAGGACTCTATCCTGCCTGCTTTACTCCACCTCCAAGGCCACCACTGTGCACAAAGTCAGTCTCCTAATGAGTCTCCCCAAATCTACTCCTGCCCTCTCCTAGCCATTCTCTTACAGTAGCCAGTGCGGTGTCTGAAAAAGGCATCTCTGCCAACACCACTTCTCTCTTTATACCCTGCAATGGCTTCCCACCAAGTGTAGGATCAATCCCAAACTGATGATGGACTGGAGGCTGAAAGACAAGAAGGAGGTAGGGAGGGTGTCAGGTTTGAAAGAGGGATGAACGGTCTAGGCAAACAGCGAAAAGGGCTGAAAAGAAAATGATCAGCACTTGCACAACAGTCCTGATGCAGGCAGGAAAGAAAATGCAGGAAGAGTGAAGGAATACCAATAGCCACTTTTTATTTCTGCAATGCCTTTGCAATTCCCAAAGTGCTTCATCGATAACTGTGATTCCCAAACCTCGCTGTACATGAGAATCATCTGGAGAGATTTTAAACG
Source organism: Kogia breviceps (assembly GCF_026419965.1). NCBI lineage: Eukaryota > Metazoa > Chordata > Mammalia > Artiodactyla > Physeteridae > Kogia > Kogia breviceps. The sequence goes on from NC_081320.1 coordinate 32,579,086, forward strand.
CTACCAATGGCCAGGCCTCACCCCAAGCCAATTAAATCAGCATAGACATTTCACTGTATTGCATTTTATTCCCTGCCCCCAAACATCCATTTAGACCCAGGAGAAGGAAAAGGGGATGTGACTAGCAATAGAGAGAAATTTTCTGCACAACAATGGCCATGGCAAGCTTAGGCTCTTTGGGTGAAATCTCTCTGGGAAGTACTGGCAGTGGAAGAAAAAGCCAAACTGACACACAAGTATTGCCTGGTGTGCATTTCCAGCCTCTGCCTTCTTTCTCATCTCTTGGTGGCAGGTGGAGGAAGTGGAGAAACGGTTAAACTTCTTTATAAACCGGCAGAAGGTCATAGCATCCTCTCACTATCTCTGCATAGGTTCTAGTCTCTGCAGCACTACAGAAGCTTTGCCCAAAGTAATGAACAGTTCAAAGTCAAATGTAATACTTCATCAGACGACTTAAAAATGCTTGCACACTGGAAAGAATTGCAGAGAACACAAATGGACCCAGAGCAACCTTTGCCAAAAGAGAATAGTGTGCTCAATGTACAGCCATAGCTCTTTTCCACATGAGCAAACAGTCAGGAGGATAAAAGAACTTGGTCAAACTCACACAAGTAAGTAGGACAGAATCTGGTCTGTCTGTCCTAAGCGTTGTGTTCTTTAACCACCAGGCTAGCTTTTCTCAGATCTGATTCATGCATACTGTAACCATATACCTCTGTTTGCCTCGTAACTTCCCTGTTTATACGTATGCCTGCTGCTGTTTTAAATACGGCCCACTTGGACTCCCCAAAGCAACCGAGAAGACACAATCATTTGGTCACTGTATACATGGACCACTGTGGTGGGGCTGCCCAGGAAGCTTATTTAAAAAGTGCAGCTTAGGGCTTCCCTGGTGGCGCAGTGGTTCAGAGTCCGCCTGCCGATGCAGGGCACACGGGTTCATGCCCCGGTCCGGGAAGATCCCACATGCCGCGGAGCAGCTGGCTCCGTGGGCCATGGCCGCTGAGCCTGCACTCCGCAACGGGAAAGACCACAACACTGAGAGGCCCACGCACCACATACACACACACACACACACACACACACAGACACACACACACAAGTTGAAGCTTCCTGAGCCCTACTCCACATCTAGATAAGTTTTCTGAGGGTTGTCTCAAGAATCCAGGTACAAGTCTTTTTAAGTGCTTTTGTGGAACTCCCCAGGTGAGTCTCTCACTCTCCTAAGTTAAGAAACCATTTATTCGGCCTCCCCCAGGTGCCCAGCCAGGTCCTGTTAAGGTTGGAGTCCCCGCACCACATCACAGGGATGCTCCCAGCCAAGTGATCTCTGGAGCCTTGGAGAATCTGAATGGTCTCATGCTGGCCCACCTGCCACGACAAACCTCCTCCAGAGCATTCCCCTTCACACTTCACCTTCTACCACTCCCAAAGGCAGTCTGCTCCAATGAGGCCTGACTTTGTCTGTCCTAAGGGGCACCCGCTGATTCAAGCACTTTAGGAGAACAAGGTGCTGTGCTTCTCAACCAGGGTGGCCCAACCTCTAAAATGGTAGTCCAAGCAGTCTCTACCTCCTGGGCACATCCCCTCTGCAACAGCCCAAGTACACGAATGTCCCATCTTTGCTTTCTCAAGGTCGGCAACAGGGAGTCCCCTCCTAAAGAAGGTCCTCTCTCATTGCCACACTATCCAAGGCTGCCCCAAATGTGCTTCCTCCCTGTGGGCCTGCTCAGGCTAAGGGCAGAGTCGTCTCTGAGTCGGACCAAATCGTCTTAGTAACAACTCTTCACGGTGTTGACCATGTCTTTCACGGGGGCTGCTGCTGAGCCTTTCTCTCATCCTTTCATGGTGGAGAGAGAGAGGGGATTCTAATGATTCTTACCTCTAGGGGAGAGGGCGAGTGTCATGCTTATGTGATCATTCGGTATGATGTCCTTTCGACAGGAATTTGTTTGGACTTTCACGTTAAAGTGGGCCCACCATTCCCACTTTGTGAGGTCATTCAGCACCCTCATTTTGCACCTTTAACATCTCTCTCAGTATCACCTTGGAAATGTTTGAAACGGCATGAGTTTGTCCTCACGTTCCTATCAGCTGGGAATCCGGGGCCCCAACATGAACCTAACCATTGAGCACAACACCTCTCCACGACCTGTGTAACACTGGGTAGGCCCCTTCACCTCTCGGGTTTTTGAAGCCCTCGGGTGTAAAAATGGGAGGGTTCTATGAATCTATATTTGGGGCAGGACAAGGTCGAGAAGAGTGTGTCTCTGCTTTTATTCTTCCAAAATGGAATGTCTGCCCTCTCTTCCCCATGGGTCCACATGTCACTTGTCCTTCAGGCCCACTGCCAAGGAGCCTTCCCTGATTCCCCAGTCCACACAAATCTCTGCCTCTCAGGGTCAGGGCCGTACAACCTAGCTGCCTCCTAATGTTCATCTTGCCTCTCAAGCCGATCTCAGGATGTGGGTCTCTCTTGCCCTCCTGTGGCCCCTGGGGCTGTGCCAGCTCACCGGCATGCCCCACGTGGGGTGTCTACTAGACTAGGGCATGGATGGGGAGGCCCCGGCGTGAGGGCCCAGGCAGAGTACCTCTGCCTCCACCCTGCTCTCCTCCACAGAACTGCCCCTCCTCCTCAAGCCTGACCCCCAAGTCACAGGTTTCATACGATGACCTCACTGGCTAGTGAGGACCTCACAGTCCTTCTCACTGTTTCCATGGCAGTGTAACTGTGCAAACAAAGTTTGCTGCCCTCAGAGAAACTTCCCTACTGGTTCTCCACCAGAGACCAATCTCTTTGGTTGTCTGAGACAGAATGTGTGACCGGATCCTCTACACATATTCCAACCTGTGCTCTGTTCCCTGGCTGGGTGGTGCAGGAGGAACAGCGAGACTGGGCATCTGCGGAACAGGCGTGGGGTACACACAACCTCACCTGGCTGCCATATGTTTCTGTGGCTCTTGCCCACTACGTACACCTGAGTGCTTTCCCAGATGTAAGTAATACCAGTGACCTGGGACACCTTCAGGGTCCCACAGTGCTCACTGTTGAGGACAAGTGAAAGGTCAGCCCCGGACTAGTGTGCAGGAAGCTTCTGATCTTTATAAATATAGCCTTCCGCTTTGGGCTACAGGATGCTTCCATTCAGACCCTTTCTTGATGGGCCTCTTAGCAAAAGACAAGTGTGTTGTTGTGGGCAAGTGGTAAATGGAGCAGTTTGAGGAAGAGGGCCACTCTTGAACCACACCTTCAAACCCAGGCACCTCTGTGCTGGCACGGAGACATCGAGATCGGTCCCCTCAGACACATCCCATACTGAGCTGCTGAGTACTAGGGGAGACGGTGGTGCCATAGTCATGGGAAGGACGGAAGAACCAAGGGGCAGGGGGTGATGAAGTGCTAGTGAGACCGGAGGGCTGAGGAGATGGTGCCCCAGGAGGCTGGGTTGATGTGAGCCTAGATATGGTACCCAGAAGCCGGGTTCTGAGTCTCCTGTTCACTCTGCCTCAGTAGTGGACCTCGTGCTACTCTAGATACAAGGATCCCAGGGCGAGGGTTCAGTGTGTTTGAAACAGGCAGTATACATGGGGCCCAAGAGGGGTGGCCAAGGTGGGAGTGGTCCTGAACCAAGTTATATTAGATGATTGTTTTCGAAATCTTGAAAGGCATTTCCATGAAAGCCTCAGAAATGACAGACAGCAAGAAATGGTTGGTTTCTCTGTTGTGGAAGGGACAGATGGAGAGGATCATGAGTGCAATGACTTTCGGGTTCTACTGTTTTCCCTGGAAACGGTGAAGAGACTTCCTCATGTGCTGCAGCCGTAGGCTCCAGGAATTGCCTTTGCAGCCAGTTTCCCTTCTCCAGGGACTCAGAGAGGTGATGGGCCAAGGCTGTGTTTTGGATGTCCAGGAGATGAAAGGTCTTCGGCCAGAAACTGGGAGAGACTTGAGACAGGGAAATCCTGCCAGGAGACTGTGTACAGCCGAAGTGACTGATCACTTCTGATTTTCTTTGCAGCAGCAGCGGCTCCCGTTTCTCCTCCGACACCTGGTCACTACCACGTCCTCTACCGGGGATGTGAAGAAACGCAGTTGGGCTGGCATGGGGAGACCTACTGCCTGGCTGGTGGCTACCGGGCCTACGGGGACGTTCCTTTGGCCACACCAGCAAAGGTGCAAGCCGAGAAGCCAGTCGCCAGACGAGCTCTGAAGAGAAAGTGTGCTCCGGAGGAGTTGGACAAAGATCTCCGCTGCTCCAGACCAAAAATCCGGCGATTGCAGGAGTCAAGCAGCTTACTAGGATTACAAGGTGCTGTGATTCTCAAGCAGAGTGGCCCCACCTCTGGGCACATCCCCTCTGCAACAGCCCAAGTACACGAATGTCCCATTTTGGCTTTTGCAAGGTCGGCAACAGGGAGTCCCTTCCTAAAGAAGGTTCTCTCTCATTGCCACACTATCCAAGGCTGCCCCAAATGTGCTTCCTTCCTGTGGGCCTGCTCAGGCTAAGGGCAGAGTCATCTCTTTCCTTCTCTGAGTCGGACCAAATCGTCTTAGTAACACCTCTTCACGGTGTTGACCATGTCTTTCACCGAGGCTGCTGCTGAGCCTTTCTCTCATCCTTTCATGGTGGAGAGAGGGAGAGAGAGGATTCTAATGATATTTACCTCTAGGGGAGAGGGCGAGTGTCATGATTATGTGATCATTCGGTATGATGTCCTTTCGACAGGAATTTGTTTGGACTTTCACGTTAAAGTGGGCCCACCATTCCCACTTTGTGGGGTCATTCAGCACCCTCATTTTGCACCTTTAACATCTCTCTCAGTATCACCTTGGAAATGTTTGAAATGGCATGAGCTCTTCCTCACGTTCCTATCAGCTGTGAATCCGGGGGCCCAGCATGAACCTAACCATTGAGTGCAACACCTCTCCACGACCTGTGTTAACACTGGGGAGGCCCCTTCACCTCTAGGGTTTTTGAAGCCCTCGGGTGTTAAAATGGGAGGGTTCTATGAATTTATATTTGGGGCAGGACAAGGTCGAGAAGAGTGTGTCTCTGCTATTCTTCTTCCAAAATGGAATGTCTGCCCTCTCTTCCCCATGGGTTCACATGTCACTTGTCCTTCAGGCCCACTGCCAAGGAGCCTTCCTTGATTCCCCAGTCCACACAAATCTCTGCCTCTTAGGGTCAGGGACGTACAACCTAGTTGCCTCCTAACGTTCATCTTGCCTCTCAAGCCGATCTCAGGATGTGGGTCTCTCTTGCCCTCCTGTGGCCCCTGGGGCTGTGCCAGCCCACCGGCACGACCCACGTGGGGTGTCTACTAGACTAGGGCATGGGTGGGGAGGCCCCGGTGTGAGGGCCCAGGCAGAGTACGTCTGCCTCCACCCTGCTCTCTTCCACAAAACTGCCCCTCCTCCTGAAGCCTGCCCCTCAACTCACAAGTTCCATACGATGACCTCACTAGCTAGTGAGGACCTCACAGGCCTTCTCACAGTTTCCATGGCAGGGTTACGATGCAAACGTGCTGCTGCCCTCAGAGATACTTCCCTACCGGTTCTCCACCAGAGACCAATCTCTTTGGTTGTCTGAGAGAGAATCCCTCACCAGACCTTCTGCATTTACTCTAACCTGTCCTACGTTCCCTGAGAGGGCAGTGCACGAGGTACACTGAGACCAGGCATCTGTCCAAGAGGCATGGTGTACGCACAACTTCCCCCAGCTGCCACATGTTCCCTGGGGCTTGCCCAGCACATACACCTGAGCACTTTCCCAGGTAACGAATACCAGTTATGTGGGACACCTTCAAGGACCCACAGTGCTCACTGCTGAGGACAATTTAAAGGTCATCCCTGGACAAGTGTGCGGGAAGGTTCTGATCTTTATCAAAGGAGCCTTCCCCTTTGGGCTACAGGATGCTTCCATTCAGACCCTTTCCTGATGGGCCTCTTAGCAAAAGACAAGTGCGTTGTTGCTGGCGAATGGGCAATGGAGCAGTTTGAGGAAGAGGGCCACCCTTGAACCGCACCTTCAAACCCAGGCACCTCTGTGCTGTCGTGTAGACATCTAGCTCGGTCCCGTCAGACACATCCCATACTGAGCGGCTGAGTACTAGGGCCGACGGTGGTGCCCTATTGATGGCAGGAACGGAAGAACCAAGGGGGCGTGATGAAGTGCTAGTGAGACTGGAGGGCTGAGGAGATGGTGTCCCAGGAGGCTGGGTTGATGTGAGCCTAGACATGGTACTCAGAACCCGGTTCTGAGTCTCCCGATCACTCTGCCTCAGTATGTGGCCTTGTTCTTATCGAGATAAAAGGATCAGAGGACTAGAGTTCCGTGTGGTTGAAACAGGCACTGTAAAAATGGGACCCAAGAGGGGTTGCCAAGGTGGGAGGGGTTCTGATCCAATTTACATTAGATTATCTTTTTCCAAAACTTGAACGATATTTCCATTAAAGCCTCACAAGTGACAGACTGCAAGAAATGTTTTCTCTGTTGTGGAAGGGAGAGATGGAGAGGATCATGCTTGCAATGACTTTCGGGTTCTACTGTTTTCCCTGGAAAAGGTGAAGGGACTCCCTCATCTGCTGCAGCTGTAGGCCCTAGGAATCGCTTTTGCAGCCAGGGTCCCTTCTCCAGGGACTCAGAGAGGTGATGGGCCAAGGCTGTGTTTTGGATGTCCAGTAGATGAAAGGTCTCTGGCCAGAAACTGGGAGAGACATGAGAGAGGGAGATTCGGCCAGGAGACTGTGCACAGCAGAAGGGACTGATCACTTTTGATTTTCTTTGCAGCAGCAGCGGCTCCCGTTTCTCCTCGTACAGCTGGTCACTGCCACGTCCTCAACCGAGGGTGTGGGGAAACGCAGTTGGGCTGCCATGGGGAGACATACTGCCGCGCTGGTGGCTACTGGGCCTACGGGGATGTTCCTTCGGCCACGCCAGCAAAGGTGGAAGCGGAGCAGGAGCCAGTCGCCAGACGTGCGCTCAAGAGAAAGCGCGCTCCGCAAGACTCGGACGAAGATCTTTGCTCCCGACCCAAAATCCGGCGATTGTAGCATGGTGCCAGGAGGCGGACTCCACAGAATCTTGCTGGCTGAGCCATTCTCAAGAGAGGGCCATGGCAAAGCTCACAAGGTTACCACCCGCCCCCCGCCAACGCACCATTTCCTGCCCCCGAAGCAAGAACAGGATGGAGAGTCAAGCAGCACGCACCCTGCCCCGAGGTTCACATGCTCCTTTATTCCCAGCCCCTTCTGTCCCCAGTGGGGTCCCCTAATGCTCGGCAAAGTGTTTTTCTGTAACAGATTTCTAAAGGTCGCCACAGCTCAGACTTAGGTCACTACCCCTGTGCTGGGCACTCCTGCCACCCGGGAAAGGTTCCAAAGGTGGAGCAGCTCCAGGGGGTGCCAACGATCAGAGCAAAAACTTGAGAGGCTGGGGATGAAGGAGTTTGGGCACAGTCCCTAAAGCATCTCAGTGGTTGAGCTTCTGTGAGAAGGCACATCCCCACTGTGTGGGGAGGTGGTGGGGGGAAGGGGTCCCTAGAGGAGGCAGCTAGGGGGAGGGCCTGAGGCTGGAAATGGGGAATGGCGTGCGGCCTCTGAGCGAGCACAGGCACTTAGCCCTTGAGGTTTCTGGGAAAGCTAGAGCCACAAGGGCCACGAGAGAAGGCAAGTGGAGCAGCAGAAGCCAGGTGCCAGATCTCTCCTCAGAACCTATACTTCTCCACGAGGCCGGGCCTTCCACGCTGAGGTAGGAGCGATCCTGGCCAGAAGGACAGCCAGCGGCAGCTCTGGGAGGAAGGGTGCTGCACTGGGGGCTCTGCTGCCATGGAAATGACTTCATTTCCTTCCACTCAAATACCGTACGGACTGGGTTCCTGCTCTGGTGAGTACAAGGGTCACTGACTCTCCCCAGAAGGTTGTTCACTTCACATCCCCAAAGTCCCTCTATTCGGGCCCTGGGGGGGTGTAGCAACTCCTGAGGGCGCTCTTTCCTGAGGCTGGCTGACCGAAGTGGGGGAGGTTCCTGATAGGTCCCAGGTGCTGGTTGAAGTCCCCAGAGAATGGTCATGAAGGCTGGAGAGTCAAGTAGGTGGAGAGAGAAGGCCGGGGGCAGAGGGCCCCTACCTGAATCCAGAGCTCACAAGGTTATTACCCCCCACCATTTCCAGAAACTATCTCTTCCCCCATACCAGCCCCAATGGCCCGGTACCGGGAAACCGGGAGCCCAGAGCACTTGTGGCCACACAGACACTCGCACGCAGCCCTCGGCGTGGGCGGGGCCTGCTTCAGGCGGATGGGGACGAGGTGTGCTCCCGGGAGGCCTTGGACTGAAAGTGGCCCCCTGAGAGAAGCACCCCAGCTTGGACAGGAAGTTTAGAGGCAGGGGACAGCAACCTAGGGCGCCCCCTCGGAGCAGTGGGAGTGGGAAGAGGGCCGGGGGCAGAGGGCACCCGCGATGGGAGGCCAGTGGGCTCTCAGCAGAGGCCAGCTGAGCCCGCGGGACCTGCCTCTGAGCAGGGGCCGGGAGGGCAGTGCTGCCCTGTGGCTTCCGGGCTTCGTGGATCACGGCTCTCCGCACACGGGTCGTAGGGTCCTCTGACCCTGTATCGCCTCCCTCACCCAGGGCCCCTCGCGAGGCTGCGCCGCTGGGTGGCCTGTGTCGACGGGCACAACCCCATCGCCCGCCCCTCTCAGACCCGCCGCCTCTGCCCGCCTGCCTGGCCCTGTGCAGCTTGCGACCCGGGGGGCCTCGAGGGTCCCCGCGCACTCCGCCAGCAGCCTCTGCTGGGTCTGCTGCTCCTGCTGGGTCTGCTGCTGCGGCCGGTAACCCGTGTGCACACCACGCCGGCCACCTCCAGCACCCCAAGTCCGCGGGAGCGCACGCGGGCCCTGATGCGGGACTTCCCGCTTGTGGACGGGTGGCTGCAGTGTGTGAGGGCTGCTTGGGGCCGTTGTGGGCCTAGCCTGGCCCTGGGCAGCAGAGGAGGTCCGGAGGTGTCCACACAAGCGTGGTGTGAGGCTCCCTCAGGCTGCCCCAGGCCAGGCAATGTATCCTGCCTGATCCCAAGACCTAAGGGGCCCACCCATTTGCCTTGACCTCCCTCCAGCCACAACGACATGCCCCTGGTCCTGAGGCTGTTGCACCACAATGGGCTCCAGGCTGTTAATCTAAGCAAGTTCAGCCACGGCCACACCACCTTGGACGGGATGAAAGACGGTCTCGTGGGTGCGCAGGCACCAAGGGGACACACAAGGTGTCCCCGTGGCTGCTGGGGAATAGTGGGGTAGTTTGGGGGCCTCCGAGACCACAGGTTAGTCACATTGGAACTATGTTACCATAGTGACCTAGAAAGTGCCATGCCATGGATGCTGGGGGCTACAGGGGTCACCGTGAGCCACCCTGACGGGCATCCAAGTACCACAAAAAAAAACAACGCGTCACAGGTGACTTCTGGGCACAGTGAGCGCTGTGCCAGCTGAGGAGGCGATGAGAAGCCCAAGGAGTTCCAAGCCCCAAACCAAGCCCTGGCCTTCCCTCACTTCTGGTCAGCCTACGTCCCACGCCAGACCCACCAACGGGATGCCGTGCGCCTCACCCCGGAGCAAATCGACCTCATCCGCCTCACGTGTGCCTCCTATTCTGCGCTGGAGCTTGTGACCTCAGTTAAAGGAACACGGGGGACTTCCCTGGTAGTCCAGAGGTTAGGACTCCACGCTTCCACTGCAGGGGGCTCGGGTTGGATCCCCGCTCACCGGGGAAGAGGCTCAGGTTCAAGGGCTCCTGCTTTGAACCATCTTCTACTCAACATGTAGAAAACAAAGCCTTGATCTGCCCTCCTAAGCCTTGTCCTCTCTCTCCAATTATGGAGTCAACAGACACTTACTGAGCCCCTAAGATATGTCAAGCACTGGTAGGCACTGGACATAACCTGATGAGACAGGAGGGAAAGGTTCAGTAGAACACAGGGTTATAGAAAAGGCACTTAAAAATGTGAGAAATTCAAACTGTGTATGGTGCTATGAAGGAGCAGTTATGTAAGGCTGTGGGAGTCTACGTCAGCAGGAAAGAGACGGATGCGGCTTGAGGAGGGCCTCCCTTAAGAAATAAACTCTGGGGACTACCCTGGTGGTGCAGTGGTACAGAATCCGCCTGCCAACACTATTTACGGTGGCCAGGACAGGGAAGCAACCGAAGTGTCCATCGAGAGACGAACAGATAAAGAAGATGTGGCACATATATACAATGGACTCTTACTCTGCCATAAAAGGAAATGAAACTGAGTTATTTGTAGTGAGGTGGATGGACCTAGAGTCTGTCATACAGAGTGAAGTCAGTCACAAAGAGGAAATCAAATACCGTATGCTAATACATATATATGGAATCTAAAAAAAAAAAAAGGTTCTAATGAACCTAGGGGCAGGGCAAGAATAAAGACGCAGACATAGAGAATGGACTTGAGGACTCGGGGAAGGGGAAGGGTAAGCTGGGAGGCAGTAAGAGAGTAGCATTGACAAATATACAATACCAAATGTAAAATACCTGGCTAGTGGGAAGCAGCTGCACAGCACAGGAAGATCAGCTCAGTGCCTTGCAACCACCTAGAGGGGTGGGATCAGGAGGGTGGGAGGGAGATGCAGGAGGGAGGGGATGTGGGGATATACGTATGCATGCAGCTGATTCCCTTTGTTATACAGCAGAAACTGACACACGAGCGTAGAGCAATTATACTCCAACAAAGACTTTAAAAACGAAAACAAAGAAACAATCCACCTGCCAAGGCACGGGACATGGGTTGGCTCCCTGGTCCAGGAAGCTCCCACGTGCCGCGGAGCCAGTAAGCCCGCAAGCCACCACAACCGAGCCCACGTGCCACAATTAGTGAGGACCGCGTGTTAAAAGCCCGTGCTCCGCAACATGAGAAGCCACTGCACTGAGAAGCCCATGCACCACAACGAAGAGTAGCCCCGGCTCACCGCAACTACAGAAAGCCCGCGCCCGGCAACGAAAACCCAATGCAACGAAAAATAAATAAATAAATAAATTCATTCATTAACCAAATAATCAAAAGTTATATTAAAAAAAGAAACAAACGAAAAGCAAAAATCTCTGCTGGGAATTCCCCGGTGCTCCGGTGGTCTAGTGGTTAGGACCCTGTGCCTCCACTTCAGGGGGCCCGGATTCAATCCCTGGTTGGGGAACTGAGATCATGCAAGCTGGCATCGCAGCCCAATTAAAAATGCAATAAAATAAAATATAACTAAATAAAACAAGAAAGCATCTCTGATTCAAGGTCTAAAGGGTGAGAAGGTGTTTATCGGGCCAGTATGTGGGCAGAAAACGTTTCCCATTTCAGTAAGTAGCACCTCCATTTACCCAATTCCACATCCTTAACCCACATTCCCCACATCCAATTCATCACTAACTCCTATTCACCTCCAAGCCATCACTAACCTTCCCAATAGGACTCTAACTTGCCTGCTTTACTCCACCTCCAAGGCCACCACTGTGCACAAAGCCAGTCTCCTAATGAGTCTCCCCAATTCCAGTCCTGCCCCCTCCTTGCCACTCTGTTACACTAGCCAGTATGGTGTCTGAAAAAGGCATCTCTGCCAACCCCACTTCTCTCTTTATACCCTGCAATGGCTTCCCACCAAGTTTACGATCAATCCCAAACAGATGATGGACTGCAGGCTGAAAGACAACAAGGAGGTAGGGAGGGTGTCAGGTTAGAAAGAGGGATGAAGGGTCTGGACAAACAGCGAAAAGGGCTGAAAAGAAAATGATCAGCACTTGCACAACAGTCCTGATGCAGGCAGGAAAAATGCAGCAATAGTGAAGGCATACCAAGAGCCACTTTTGATTTCTGCAATGCCCTTTGCAGTTCCCCACGTGCTTCATTGATAACTGTGATTCTCAAACCTAGCTGTACATTAGAATCATCTGGGGACATTTGAAAATCTACCAATGGCCAGGCCTCACCCTAAGCCAATTACATCACAATATACAGTTCACTGGGGCAGGAATTTTGTCTGTGTCGTTCACTGGACATATGAAAACTAAGTGGCACATACATGCTGCTCAGAAAATAGTTCCTGAATGAATGAAGGAAGGAAGGAAGAAAGGAAGGCACCACTATCACCTGAGATCCAAGGAAGAATTCTTTTCAAACCTTAGGGAGTCACCTGGCAATGACAGTTACCATGGCAGCCGTGGGAAACACAATACCAAGTGACACTAACACTCCCAGGAACCCACACTGGTTTCCACAGTAAGTAAACCTTTCTCGTTTCTAAAGGACTATACTGGGAAATACGCATCTCAGTAACAGCTTGAGGTTACTCAATGTCTGCTGGGAGCAGGAGGAAAAGACAAGGGCCTTACACACTATCGAAAGCCAGGACAGGAAGAAACTAGGGGCCACGGGCAGAGACAGACAGGCTCCGACAGGCTCCAATCCCTGTGACATTCCGAGGTGATCCCATTGGAAGGGCTCGAGCACGAGAAAGCAGCCACTAACCAGCTACCCTGTCTCAGATATTTGGAGAAAGTCAATGCAAATACATACCTATGCATTATTCCTTTCTGATCATTCTTTCAGTGTATCCTTTCGGGCTTTGTGCAAAGCGATTCTTTCCTTGGTACCTGAAAAATGAGTGGCACGTGTCAACGGATGAAACATGTCAGAGCAGACCTCCAAGGAGCTCTGCAGCTCACGAACGAGGAGCTCCGAGTCCTGGGAAAGAATCGTGAAAGTAGTGTAGAATCACAAGATCTTAGAGCATCCTTTATATCAGCCTCCCCCCCTCTATCATATCACCAATCAGTGGGCATCAGCCTATACAGGAACTCTTGAACTCTGCAGTGACAGACAACCCAGCACTCTCTAGACAGATCAAGGCATTGCTCGTTGCTACAGCAGTCTATATCAAATTCACAATCTGACTCCCTGGCACCCATCACTCCCAGGCTGCCTTCTGGAATGGGACACCCCAGGGCACACCTCATCTCTTTTCCATCTGGCACATTTCCCAAACACATGAGGACAATGCTGTTCTTCCTAAAGATCTCTGCTCCCACGTCACCCTCCTAAATCACTCCTTCCTGTGTTTAGGACTTTCAGGAGCCCCCAAGGGTTTCGCACCCCAAGGACATGACAAGCATTGGCATCAACGTGCCTGCTACAGATTCTGGGAAAGGGGCAGGGCCACACAACAGTCTGGCAAATGTGACTGACTACCTGACGTGAGAGTACATCGGACAACCTCAGCCTCTCTTCAGTCCTCAGCCTCTATCCAAGGTTTCTCCATAGCACACTATTGACATTTTGGGCCAGCTCATTCTTTTGGGGTGGTGGGGAAAGGCTGTCCTGTGCCTTGTACGATATGGGGTACCATCCTGGCCTCTACCCACTAGATGCCTGCAGCACCGCCCCGACCAGATGTGAACCAAGGAAAATGTCTCCAGCCATTGTCAAACGTGCTGGGGGAAGGGTGAGGGCAAAATCACCCTCACTCAAGAGCCACTGCTCTATCCCATGGCGCTGTTCACCCATGAGTACTCAAAACGCTCTCCTCTGCTGGCTTAACAGCTAACCCTCCAGAAAGTCTATCGTGTATCAAAATGCTATAGGAAATTGAATAGTATTTATCTCTATAACGGTATCTCCTGACACCAAAGGAATACTCTTTCTCCAGAGGTTAAGAACCTCCCAGGTGCTTAATCTGCATTTACCTTATCTCCTACCCCAGGCACTGGAAATGACAGAAATGATCTGACACCCATTTTCGGGATCCGTTCAAGAAGTACCAGTAGTGTAAGGCTTTCTGGCAACCTGAACAACCGAACTCACGTAGAATATCCTGCCTGACCCTGGCTTTGTGAGACAAGCCGCAAACCTGTAGCAGGACCCTCCTCGCTGCTATTTACGGAATCGAGGTAGCTGACTGGAAAGCCGGTGGAGGTGAACAAGCCAAGAAAGCAGTGGGCTCAGCATGAGAAGCTGGAAAGGGTGACAAGGGAGGGGAGAATGAGCCTCAGCTGAAAAGAAAGGGGAAAAGTACCAAGCGATGAGTTCTCTTGACTGAAGAGAAGATACGCTGAAGGCCATCAGCTTGCCCTCGGGGCCGCCCTCAGCTCTCTGGGGAGCTCTAAGGGAAGGGTGAGCCTGGATCTAGGACTCCGGACTCCTGGTGTCGGCCCCCAGGCCTGACCATTCACTCAGACTCTCAATAAATAACTTGTATTCAAAGACCTTGCACGGGGACCCCATCTGGGAAAACATCGCCACACCCTCATAAGTTACAGGGGGAGACCCGAACTGGCCAAGCCATGACAGGAGCTGTGAGGGTGACAAAAGAGCATTGCAGGGATCCGACATCGGATCACCACAAGTCCTCCGCCCTCCTGGCTCCTAATGCCAGGGCCCCATCACCGTGTATCCTCGGACCCCCGTCCTGCCTCCAACGCGCACCCTTCCCCAAGGTTGGCCGGGACCTGGAGTCACCAGCCCCTTTTCGGACCTACCCACTTCGCCGCTGCTGAGCTCTACATATCCCGCTCCTTCCACACGCTTCGCCAATTCCGCGGCCCTGACTGAGCCGCGCCAGCCACCGACCGCCAGAACTTGGCGTGCCCGTGAAGTCACTGCCATGCGCCTCTCCCGCAGCAAGGGGAATAGGGCTCTGGCACCCCGGCTGCGGCTCTTGTCGCTTGTGGCTCGGTTGCTTCTGGCGCTTCGCCGGGACCTCACGGTCCGCGGTCCAAACGAGCCCCGGCCCGTGGTGCGCATCCCGCGGGCTCTACAGTGGCAGCAGGAAGAGCAGCAGAGCGGGCAGCGGAGCCCCCCGCGACCGGTGCTGGTGCGACCCGGGCCGCTGCTGATCTCCGCGTGGCGGCCCCAGTTGAACCAGCCGGTACGCCTCACGGTGGGCCCTTGTCAGCCCGCGCCACCGGCTTCGCGCGGCTGGAAGAATCGCCGCGCCCACGAGGACCAATTCTCAACATGTAGAAAACAAAAATAAAGCCTTGATCTTCCCTCCTAAGCCTTGTCCTCTGTCTCCAATTAGGGATTCAACAGACACTTACTGAGCCCTAAGATATGCCAAGCACTGGCAGGCACTGGAGAAAAAATGATGAGGCAGGAGGGAAAGGATCAGTAGAACAGAGGGTTATAAAAAGGGAACTTACAAATGTCTGTGAAATTAAAACTGTGTATGGTACTCGAAAGGAGCAGTTACGTAAGGCTGTGGGAGTCTGTGTCAGCAGGGAAGAGACTGGTGGGGCTTGAGGAGGGCCTCCCTTAAGAAATAATCTCTGGGGACTTCCCTGGTGGTGCAGTGGTTCAGAATCCACCTGCCAGCACAATTTACAGTAGCCAGGACCGGGAAGCAACCTAAGTGTCCATCGACAGACAAATAGATAAAGACGATGTGACACATACATACCATAGAATATGACTCAGTCATAAAAGAAATGAAACTGAGCTATTTGTAGTGAGGTGGATAGACCTCGAGTCTGTCATACAGAGTGAAGTAAGTCAGGAAGAGAAAAACAAATATCGTATGCTACCACATATATATGGAACATATATATATATATGTATGTATATAAAGGTTCTCATGAACCTAAGGGCAGGGCAGGAATAAAGACGCAGATAGAAAAGGAACTTGAGGACACGGGGAGGGGGAAGGGTAAGCTGGGATGAAAGAAGAGTAGCATTGACATATATACAATACCAAATGTAAAATACCTAGCTAGCGGGAAGCAGCTGCACAGCACAGGGAGTTCAGCTCAGTGCCTTTCGACCACCTAGAGGGTTGGGCACAGGAGGGTGAGAGAGAGAGACGCAGGAGGGAGGGGATATGGGGATATAGGCATGCATAGAGCTGATTCACTTTGTTACACAGCAGAAACTGACACACCAGGGTAAAGCAATTACACTCCAACAAAGATGTTTAAAAACAAAAACAAAAACAAACAATCCGCCTGCCAAGGCAGGGGACACGGGTTTGCACCCTGGTCCGGGAAGGCCCCACATGCCGCGGAGCCAGTAAGCCTGCGCGCCACCTCTACCGAGCCCACGCGCCAGAACTACTGAGGACCGCGTGCATCATAGAGCCCATGCTCCGCAACATGAGAAGCCACTGCACTGAGAAGCCCGGGCACCACAACGAAGAGTAGCCCCTGCTCGCCGCAACTACCGAAAGCCCACGCGCGGCAATGAAGAACCAATGCGACCCAAAATTCATTCATTCATTCATTCATTAACCAATTAATCAAAACTTATATTAAAAAAGAAAGAAACGAAAAGTAAAAATCTCTGCTGGGAATTCCCCGGTGGTCCAGTGGTTAGGACCCCGTGCCTCCACTTCAGGGGGCCCGGGTTCAATCCCTGGTTGGGGAACTGAGATCCTGCAAGCTGGCATCGCAGCCCAAATAAAAATGCAATAAAATAAAATATAACTAAATAAAACAAGAAAGCATCTCTGATTCAAGGTCTAAAGGGTGAGAAGGTGTTTATCGGGCCAGTATGTGGGCAGAAAACGTTTCCCATTTCAGTAAGTAGCACCTCCATTTACCCAATTACACACCCTTAACCCACATTCCCCCCATCCAATTCATCACTAACTCCTATTCACCTCCAAGCCATCACTAACCTTCCAAATAGGACTCTAACCTGCCTGCTTTACTCCACCTCCAAGGCCACCACTGTGCACAAAGTCAGTCTCCTAATGAGTCTCCCCAAATCTACTCCTGCCCTCTCCTAGCCATTCTCTTACAGTAGCCAGTGCGGTGTCTGAAAAAGGCATCTCTGCCAACACCACTTCTCTCTTTATACCCTGCAATGGCTTCCCACCAAGTGTAGGATCAATCCCAAACTGATGATGGACTGGAGGCTGAAAGACAAGAAGGAGGTAGGGAGGGTGTCAGGTTTGAAAGAGGGATGAACGGTCTAGGCAAACAGCGAAAAGGGCTGAAAAGAAAATGATCAGCACTTGCACAACAGTCCTGATGCAGGCAGGAAAGAAAATGCAGGAAGAGTGAAGGAATACCAATAGCCACTTTTTATTTCTGCAATGCCTTTGCAATTCCCAAAGTGCTTCATCGATAACTGTGATTCCCAAACCTCGCTGTACATGAGAATCATCTGGAGAGATTTTAAACGCTACCAATGGCCAGGCCTCACCCCAAGCCAATTAAATCAGCATAGACATTTCACTGTATTGCATTTTATTCCCTGCCCCCAAACATCCATTTAGACCCAGGAGAAGGAAAAGGGGATGTGACTAGCAATAGAGAGAAATTTTCTGCACAACAATGGCCATGGCAAGCTTAGGCGCTTTGGGTGAAATCTCTCTGGGAAGAACTGGCAGTGGAAGAAAAAGCCAAACTGACACACAAGTATTGCCTGGTGTGCATTTCCAGCCTCTGCCTTCTTTCTCATCTCTTGGTGGCAGGTGGAGGAAGTGGAGAAAAGGTGAAACTTCTTTATAAACCGGCAGAAGGTTATAGCATCCTCTCACTATCTCTGCATAGGTTCTAGTCTCTGCAGCACTACAGAAGCTTTGCCCAAAGTAATGAACAGTTCAAAGTCAAATGTAATACTTTATCAGATGACTTAAAAATGCTTGCACACTGGAAAGAATTGCAGAGAACACAAATGGACCCAGAGCAACCTTTGCCAAAAGAGAATAGTGTGCTCAATGTACAGCCATAGCTCTTTTCCACATGAGCAAACAGTCAGGAGGATAAAGAACTTGGTCAAACTCACACAAGTAAGTAGGACAGAATCTGGTCTGTCTGTCCTAAGCGTTGTGTTCTTTAACCACCAGGCTAGCTTTTCTCAGATCTGATTCATGCATACTGTAACCATATACCTCTGTTTGCCTCGTAACTTCCCTGTTTATACGTATGCCTGCTGCTGTTTTAAATACGGCCCACTTGGACTCCCCAAAGCAACTGAGAAGACACAATCATTTGGTCACTGTATACATGGACCACTGTGGTGGGGCTGCCCAGGAAGCTTATTTAAAAAGTGCAGCTTAGGGCTTCCCTGGTGGCGCAGTGGTTCAGAGTCCGCCTGCCGATGCAGGGCACACGGGTTCATGCCCCGGTCCGGGAAGATCCCACATGCCGCGGAGCAGCTGGCTCCGTGGGCCATGGCCGCTGAGCCTGCACTCCGCAACGGGAAAGACCACAACACTGAGAGGCCCACGCACCACATACACACACACACACACACACAAACACAGACACACACACACAAGTTGAAGCTTCCTGAGCCCTACTCCACATCTAGATAAGTTTTCTGAGGGTTGTCTCAAGAATCCAGGTACAAGTCTTTTTAAGTGCTTTTGTGGAACTCCCCAGGTGAGTCTCTCACTCTCCTAAGTTAAGAAACCATTTATTCGGCCTCCCCCAGGTGCCCAGCCAGGTCCTGTTAAGGTTGGAGTCCCCGCACCACATCACAGGGATGCTCCCAGCCAAGTGATCTCTGGAGCCTTGGAGAATCTGAATGGTCTCATGCTGGCCCACCTGCCACGACAAACCTCCTCCAGAGCATTCCCCTTCACACTTCACCTTCTACCACTCCCAAAGGCAGTCTGCTCCAATGAGGCCTGACTTTGTCTGTCCTAAGGGGCACCCGCTGATTCAAGCACTTTAGGAGAACAAGGTGCTGTGCTTCTCAACCAGGGTGGCCCAACCTCTAAAATGGTAGTCCAAGCAGTCTCTACCTCCTGGGCACATCCCCTCTGCAACAGCCCAAGTACACGAATGTCCCATCTTTGCTTTCTCAAGGTCGGCAACAGGGAGTCCCCTCCTAAAGAAGGTCCTCTCTCATTGCCACACTATCCAAGGCTGCCCCAAATGTGCTTCCTCCCTGTGGGCCTGCTCAGGCTAAGGGCAGAGTCGTCTCTGAGTCGGACCAAATCGTCTTAGTAACAACTCTTCACGGTGTTGACCATGTCTTTCACGGGGGCTGCTGCTGAGCCTTTCTCTCATCCTTTCATGGTGGAGAGAGAGAGGGGATTCTAATGATTCTTACCTCTAGGGGAGAGGGCGAGTGTCATGATTATGTGATCATTCGGTATGATGTCCTTTTGACAGGAATTTGTTTGGACTTTCACGTTAAAGTGGGCCCACCATTCCCACTTTGTGAGGTCATTCAGCACCCTCATTTTGCACCTTTAACATCTCTCTCAGTATCACCTTGGAAATGTTTGAAACGGCATGAGTTTGTCCTCACGTTCCTATCAGCTGGGAATCCGGGGCCCCAACATGAACCTAACCATTGAGCGCAACACCTCTCCACGACCTGTGTAACACTGGGTAGGCCCCTTCACCTCTCGGGTTTTTGAAGCCCTCGGGTGTAAAAATGGGAGGGTTCTATGAATCTATATTTGGGGCAGGACAAGGTCGAGAAGAGTGTGTCTCTGCTTTTATTCTTCCAAAATGGAATGTCTGCCCTCTCTTCCCCATGGGTCCACATGTCACTTGTCCTTCAGGCCCACTGCCAAGGAGCCTTCCCTGATTCCCCAGTCCACACAAATCTCTGCCTCTCAGGGTCAGGGCCGTACAACCTAGCTGCCTCCTAATGTTCATCTTGCCTCTCAAGCCGATCTCAGGATGTGGGTCTCTCTTGCCCTCCTGTGGCCCCTGGGGCTGTGCCAGCCCACCGGCATGCCCCACGTGGGGTGTCTACTAGACTAGGGCATGGATGGGGAGGCCCCGGCGTGAGGGCCCAGGCAGAGTACCTCTGCCTCCACCCTGCTCTCCTCCACAGAACTGCCCCTCCTCCTCAAGCCTGACCCCCAAGTCACAGGTTTCATACGATGACCTCACTGGCTAGTGAGCACCTCACAGTCCTTCTCACTGTTTCCATGGCAGTGTAACTGTGCAAACAAAGTTTGCTGCCCTCAGAGAAACTTCCCTACTGGTTCTCCACCAGAGACCAATCTCTTTGGTTGTCTGAGACAGAATGTGTGACCGGATCCTCTACACATATTCCAACCTGTGCTCTGTTCCCTGGCTGGGCGGTGCAGGAGGAACAGCGAGACCGGGCATCTGCGGAACAGGCGTGGGGTACACACAACCTCACCTGGCTGCCATATGTTTCTGTGGCTCTTGCCCACTACGTACACCTGAGTGCTTTCCCAGATGTAAGTAATACCAGTGACCTGGGACACCTTCAGGGTCCCACAGTGCTCACTGTTGAGGACAAGTGAAAGGTCAGCCCCGGACTAGTGTGCAGGAAGCTTCTGATCTTTATAAATATAGCCTTCCGCTTTGGGCTACAGGATGCTTCCATTCAGACCCTTTCTTGATGGGCCTCTTAGCAAAAGACAAGTGTGTTGTTGTGGGCAAGTGGTAAATGGAGCAGTTTGAGGAAGAGGGCCACTCTTGAACCACACCTTCAAACCCAGGCACCTCTGTGCTGGCACGGAGACATCGAGATCGGTCCCCTCAGACACATCCCATACTGAGCTGCTGAGTACTAGGGGAGACGGTGGTGCCATAGTCATGGGAAGGACGGAAGAACCAAGGGGCAGGGGGTGATGAAGTGCTAGTGAGACCGGAGGGCTGAGGAGATGGTGCCCCAGGAGGCTGGGTTGATGTGAGCCTAGATATGGTACCCAGAAGCCGGGTTCTGAGTCTCCTGTTCACTCTGCCTCAGTAGTGGACCTCGTGCTACTCTAGATACAAGGATCCCAGGGCGAGGGTTCAGTGTGTTTGAAACAGGCAGTATACATGGGGCCCAAGAGGGGTGGCCAAGGTGGGAGTGGTCCTGAACCAAGTTATATTAGATGATTGTTTTCGAAATCTTGAAAGGCATTTCCATGAAAGCCTCAGAAATGACAGACAGCAAGAAATGGTTGGTTTCTCTGTTGTGGAAGGGACAGATGGAGAGGATCATGAGTGCAATGACTTTCGGGTTCTACTGTTTTCCCTGGAAACGGTGAAGAGACTTCCTCATGTGCTGCAGCCGTAGGCTCCAGGAATTGCCTTTGCAGCCAGTTTCCCTTCTCCAGGGACTCAGAGAGGTGATGGGCCAAGGCTGTGTTTTGGATGTCCAGGAGATGAAAGGTCTTCGGCCAGAAACTGGGAGAGACTTGAGACAGGGAAATCCTGCCAGGAGACTGTGTACAGCCGAAGTGACTGATCACTTCTGATTTTCTTTGCAGCAGCAGCGGCTCCCGTTTCTCCTCCGACACCTGGTCACTACCACGTCCTCTACCGGGGATGTGAAGAAACGCAGTTGGGCTGGCATGGGGAGACCTACTGCCTGGCTGGTGGCTACCGGGCCTACGGGGACGTTCCTTTGGCCACACCAGCAAAGGTGCAAGCCGAGAAGCCAGTCGCCAGACGAGCTCTGAAGAGAAAGTGTGCTCCGGAGGAGTTGGACAAAGATCTCCGCTGCTCCAGACCAAAAATCCGGCGATTGCAGGAGTCAAGCAGCTTACTAGGATTACAAGGTGCTGTGATTCTCAAGCAGAGTGGCCCCACCTCTGGGCACATCCCCTCTGCAACAGCCCAAGTACACGAATGTCCCATTTTGGCTTTTGCAAGGTCGGCAACAGGGAGTCCCTTCCTAAAGAAGGTTCTCTCTCATTGCCACACTATCCAAGGCTGCCCCAAATGTGCTTCCTTCCTGTGGGCCTGCTCAGGCTAAGGGCAGAGTCATCTCTTTCCTTCTCTGAGTCGGACCAAATCGTCTTAGTAACACCTCTTCACGGTGTTGACCATGTCTTTCACCGGGGCTGCTGCTGAGCCTTTCTCTCATCCTTTCATGGTGGAGAGAGGGAGAGAGAGGATTCTAATGATATTTACCTCTAGGGGAGAGGGCGAGTGTCATGATTATGTGATCATTCGGTATGATGTCCTTTCGACAGGAATTTGTTTGGACTTTCACGTTAAAGTGGGCCCACCATTCCCACTTTGTGGGGTCATTCAGCACCCTCATTTTGCACCTTTAACATCTCTCTCAGTATCACCTTGGAAATGTTTGAAATGGCATGAGCTCTTCCTCACGTTCCTATCAGCTGTGAATCCGGGGGCCCAGCATGAACCTAACCATTGAGTGCAACACCTCTCCACGACCTGTGTTAACACTCGGGAGGCCCCTTCACCTCTAGGGTTTTTGAAGCCCTCGGGTGTTAAAATGGGAGGGTTCTATGAATTTATATTTGGGGCAGGACAAGGTCGAGAAGAGTGTGTCTCTGCTATTCTTCTTCCAAAATGGAATGTCTGCCCTCTCTTCCCCATGGGTTCACATGTCACTTGCCCTTCAGGCCCACTGCCAAGGAGCCTTCCTTGATTCCCCAGTCCACACAAATCTCTGCCTCTTAGGGTCAGGGACGTACAACCTAGTTGCCTCCTAACGTTCATCTTGCCTCTCAAGCCGATCTCAGGATGTGGGTCTCTCTTGCCCTCCTGTGGCCCCTGGGGCTGTGCCAACCCACCGGCACGACCCACGTGGGGTGTCTACTAGACTAGGGCATGGGTGGGGAGGCCCCGGTGTGAGGGCCCAGGCAGAGTACGTCTGCCTCCACCCTGCTCTCCTCCACAAAACTGCCCCTCCTCCTGAAGCCTGCCCCTCAACTCACAAGTTCCATACGATGACCTCACTAGCTAGTGAGGACCTCACAGGCCTTCTCACAGTTTCCATGGCAGGGTTACGATGCAAACGTGCTGCTGCCCTCAGAGATACTTCCCTACCGGTTCTCCACCAGAGACCAATCTCTTTGGTTGTCTGAGAGAGAATCCCTCACCAGACCTTCTGCATTTACTCTAACCTGTCCTACGTTCCCTGAGAGGGCAGTGCACGAGGTACACTGAGACCAGGCATCTGTCCAAGAGGCATGGTGTACGCACAACTTCCCCCAGCTGCCACATGTTCCCTGGGGCTTGCCCAGCACATACACCTGAGCACTTTCCC
This sequence comes from Kogia breviceps, assembly GCF_026419965.1. NCBI lineage: Eukaryota > Metazoa > Chordata > Mammalia > Artiodactyla > Physeteridae > Kogia > Kogia breviceps. Next base: position 32,602,027 of record NC_081320.1, read on the forward strand.
AGCTGTAACGAATACCAGTTATGTGGGACACCTTCAAGGACCCACAGTGCTCACTGCTGAGGACAATTTAAAGGTCATCCCTGGACAAGTGTGCGGGAAGTTTCTGATCTTTATCAAAGGAGCCTTCCCCTTTGGGCTACAGGATGCTTCCATTCAGACCCTTTCCTGATGGGCCTCTTAGCAAAAGACAAGTGCGTTGTTGCTGGCGAATGGTCAATGGAGCAGTTTGAGGAAGAGGGCCACCCTTGAACCGCACCTTCAAACCCAGGCACCTCTGTGCTGTCGTGTAGACATCTAGCTCGGTCCCGTCAGACACATCCCATACTGAGCGGCTGAGTACTAGGGCCGACGGTAGTGCCCTATTGATGGCAGGAACGGAAGAACCAAGGGGGCGTGATGAAGTGCTAGTGAGACTGGAGGGCTGAGGAGATGGTGTCCCAGGAGGCTGGGTTGATGTGAGCCTAGACATGGTACTCAGAACCCGGTTCTGAGTCTCCCGATCACTCTGCCTCAGTATGTGGCCTTGTTCTTATCGAGATAAAAGGATCAGAGGACTAGAGTTCCGTGTGGTTGAAACAGGCACTGTAAAAATGGGACCCAAGAGGGGTTGCCAAGGTGGGAGGGGTTCTGATCCAATTTACATTAGATTATCTTTTTCCAAAACTTGAACGATATTTCCATTAAAGCCTCACAAGTGACAGACTGCAAGAAATGTTTTCTCTGTTGTGGAAGGGAGAGATGGAGAGGATCATGCTTGCAATGACTTTCGGGTTCTACTGTTTTCCCTGGAAACGGTGAAGGGACTCCCTCATCTGCTGCAGCTGTAGGCCCTAGGAATCGCTTTTGCAGCCAGGGTCCCTTCTCCAGGGACTCAGAGAGGTGATGGGCCAAGGCTGTGTTTTGGATGTCCAGTAGATGAAAGGTCTCTGGCCAGAAACTGGGAGAGACATGAGAGAGGGAGATTCGGCCAGGAGACTGTGCACAGCAGAAGGGACTGATCACTTTTGATTTTCTTTGCAGCAGCAGCGGCTCCCGTTTCTCCTCGTACAGCTGGTCACTGCCACGTCCTCAACCGAGGGTGTGGGGAAACGCAGTTGGGCTGCCATGGGGAGACATACTGCCGCGCTGGTGGCTACTGGGCCTACGGGGATGTTCCTTCGGCCACGCCAGCAAAGGTGGAAGTGGAGCAGGAGCCAGTCGCCAGACGTGCGCCCAAGAGAAAGCGCGCTCCGCAAGACTCGGACGAAGATCTTTGCTCCCGACCCCAAATCCGGCGATTGTAGCATGGTGCCAGGAGGCGGACTCCACAGAATCTTGCTGGCTGAGCCATTCTCAAGAGAGGGCCATGGCAAAGCTCACAAGGTTACCACCCGCCCCCCGCCAACGCACCATTTCCTGCCCCCGAAGCAAGAACAGGATGGAGAGTCAAGCAGCACGCACCCTGCCCTGAGGTTCACATGCTCCTTTATTCCCAGCCCCTTCTGTCCCCAGTGGGGTCCCCTAATGCTCGGCAAAGTGTTTTTCTGTAACAGATTTCTAAAGGTCGCCACAGCTCAGACTTAGGTCACTACCCCTGTGCTGGGCACTCCTGCCACCCGGGAAAGGTTCCAAAGGTGGAGCAGCTCCAGGGGGTGCCAACGATCAGAGCAAAAACTTGAGAGGCTGGGGATGAAGGAGTTTGGGCACAGTCCCTAAAGCATCTCAGTGGTTGAGCTTCTGTGAGAAGGCACATCCCCACTGTGTGGGGAGGTGGTGGGGGGAAGGGGTCCCTAGAGGAGGCAGCTAGGGGGAGGGCCTGAGGCTGGAAATGGGGAATGGCGTGCGGCCTCTGAGCGAGCACAGGCACTTAGCCCTTGAGGTTTCTGGGAAAGCTAGAGCCACAAGGGCCACGAGAGAAGGCAAGTGGAGCAGCAGAAGCCAGGTGCCAGATCTCTCCTCAGAACCTATACTTCTCCACGAGGCCGGGCCTTCCACGCTGAGGTAGGAGCGATCCTGGCCAGAAGGACAGCCAGCGGCAGCTCTGGGAGGAAGGGTGCTGCACTGGGGGCTCTGCTGCCATGGAAATGACTTCATTTCCTTCCACTCAAATACCGTACGGACTGGGTTCCTGCTCTGGTGAGTACAAGGGTCGCTGACTCTCCCCCGAAGGTTGTTCACTTCACATCCCCAAAGTCCCTCTATTCGGGCCCTGGGGGGGTGTAGCAACTCCTGAGGGCGCTCTTTCCTGAGGCTGGCTGACCGAAGTGGGGGAGGTTCCTGATAGGTCCCAGGTGCTGGTTGAAGTCCCCAGAGAATGGTCATGAAGGCTGGAGAGTCAAGTAGGTGGAGAGAGAAGGCCGGGGGCAGAGGGCCCCTACCTGAATCCAGAGCTCACAAGGTTATTACCCCCCACCATTTCCAGAAACTATCTCTTCCCCCATACCAGCCCCAATGGCCCGGTACCGGGAAACCGGGAGCCCAGAGCACTTGTGGCCACACAGACACTCGCACGCAGCCCTCGGCGTGGGCGGGGCCTGCTTCAGGCGGATGGGGACGAGGTGTGCTCCCGGGAGGCCTTGGACTGAAAGTGGCCCCCTGAGAGAAGCACCCCAGCTTGGACAGGAAGTTTAGAGGCAGGGGACAGCAACCTAGGGCGCCCCCTCGGAGCAGTGGGAGTGGGAAGAGGGCCGGGGGCAGAGGGCACCCGCGATGGGAGGCCAGTGGGCTCTCAGCAGAGGCCAGCTGAGCCCGCGGGACCTGCCTCTGAGCAGGGGCCGGGAGGGCAGTGCTGCCCTGTGGCTTCCGGGCTTCGTGGATCACGGCTCTCCGCACACGGGTCGTAGGGTCCTCTGACCCTGTATCGCCTCCCTCACCCAGGGCCCCTCGCGAGGCTGCGCCGCTGGGTGGCCTGTGTCGACGGGCACAACCCCATCGCCCGCCCCTCTCAGACCCGCCGCCTCTGCCCGCCTGCCTGGCCCTGTGCAGCTTGCGACCCGGGGGGCCTCGAGGGTCCCCGCGCACTCCGCCAGCGGCCTCTGCTGGGTCTGCTGCTCCTGCTGGGTCTGCTGCTGCGGCCGGTAACCCGTGTGCACACCACGCCGGCCACCTCCAGCACCCCAAGTCTGCGGGAGCGCACGCGGGCCCTGATGCGGGACTTCCCGCTTGTGGACGGGTGGCTGCAGTGTGTGAGGGCTGCTTGGGGCCGTTGTGGGCCTAGCCTGGCCCTGGGCAGCAGAGGAGGTCCGGAGGTGTCCACACAAGCGTGGTGTGAGGCTCCCTCAGGCTGCCCCAGGCCAGGCAATGTATCCTGCCTGATCCCAAGACCTAAGGGGCCCACCCATTTGCCTTGACTTCCCTCCAGCAACAACGACATGCCCCTGGTCCTGAGGCTGTTGCACCACAATGGGCTCCAGGCTGTTAATCTAAGCAAGTTCAGCCACGGCCACACCACCTTGGACGGGATAAAAGACGGTCTCGTGGGTGCGCAGGCACCAAGGGGACACACAAGGTGTCCCCGTGGCTGCTGGGGAATAGTGGGGTAGTTTGGGGGCCTCCGAGACCACAGGTTAGTCACATTGGAACTATGTTACCATAGTGACCTAGAAAGTGCCATGCCATGGATGCTGGGGGCTACAGGGGTCACCGTGAGCCACCCTGACGGGCATCCAAGTACCACAAAAAAAAACAACGCGTCACAGGTGACTTCTGGGCACAGTGAGCGCTGTGCCAGCTGAGGAGGCGATGAGAAGCCCAAGGAGTTCCAAGCCCCAAACCAAGCCCTGGCCTTCCCTCACTTCTGGTCAGCCTACGTCCCACGCCAGACCCACCAACGGGATGCCGTGCGCCTCACCCCGGAGCAAATCGACCTCATCCGCCTCACGTGTGCCTCCTATTCTGCGCTGGAGCTTGTGACCTCAGTTAAAGGAACACGGGGGACTTCCCTGGTAGTCCAGAGGTTAGGACTCCACGCTTCCACTGCAGGGGGCTCGGGTTGGATCCCCGCTCACCAGGGAAGAGGCTCAGGTTCAAGGGCTCCTGCTTTGAACCATCTTCTACTCAACATGTAGAAAACAAAGCCTTGATCTGCCCTCCTAAGCCTTGTCCTCTCTCTCCAATTATGGAGTCAACAGACACTTACTGAGCCCCTAAGATATGTCAAGCACTGGTAGGCACTGGACATAACCTGATGAGACAGGAGGGAAAGGTTCAGTAGAACACAGGGTTATAGAAAAGGCACTTAAAAATGTGAGAAATTCAAACTGTGTATGGTGCTATGAAGGAGCAGTTATGTAAGGCTGTGGGAGTCTACGTCAGCAGGAAAGAGACGGATGCGGCTTGAGGAGGGCCTCCCTTAAGAAATAAACTCTGGGGACTACCCTGGTGGTGCAGTGGTACAGAATCCGCCTGCCAACACTATTTACGGTGGCCAGGACAGGGAAGCAACCGAAGTGTCCATCGAGAGACGAACAGATAAAGAAGATGTGGCACATATATACAATGGACTCTTACTCTGCCATAAAAGGAAATGAAACTGAGTTATTTGTAGTGAGGTGGATGGACCTAGAGTCTGTCATACAGAGTGAAGTCAGTCACAAAGAGGAAATCAAATACCGTATGCTAATACATATATATGGAATCTAAAAAAAAAAAAAGGTTCTAATGAACCTAGGGGCAGGGCAAGAATAAAGACACAGACATAGAGAATGGACTTGAGGACTCGGGGAAGGGGAAGGGTAAGCTGGGAGGCAGTAAGAGAGTAGCATTGACAAATATACAATACCAAATGTAAAATACCTGGCTAGTGGGAAGCAGCTGCACAGCACAGGAAGATCAGCTCAGTGCCTTGCAACCACCTAGAGGGGTGGGATCAGGAGGGTGGGAGGGAGATGCAGGAGGGAGGGGATGTGGGGATATACGTATGCATGCAGCTGATTCCCTTTGTTATACAGCAGAAACTGACACACGAGCGTAGAGCAATTATACTCCAACAAAGACTTTAAAAACGAAAACAAAGAAACAATCCACCTGCCAAGGCACGGGACATGGGTTGGCTCCCTGGTCCAGGAAGCTCCCACGTGCCGCGGAGCCAGTAAGCCCGCGAGCCACCACAACCGAGCCCACGTGCCACAATTAGTGAGGACCGCATGCTAAGAGCCCGTGCTCCGCAACATGAGAAGCCACTGCACTGAGAAGCCCATGCACCACAACGAAGAGTAGCCCCGGCTCACCGCAACTACAGAAAGCCCGCGCCCAGCAACGAAAACCCAATGCAACGAAAAATAAATAAATAAATAAATTCATTCATTAACCAAATAATCAAAAGTTATATTAAAAAAAGAAACAAACGAAAAGCAAAAATCTCTGCTGGGAATTCCCCGGTGCTCCGGTGGTCTAGTGGTTAGGACCCTGTGCCTCCACTTCAGGGGGCCCGGATTCAATCCCTGGTTGGGGAACTGAGATCATGCAAGCTGGCATCGCAGCCCAATTAAAAATGCAATAAAATAAAATATACCTAAATAAAACAAGAAAGCATCTCTGATTCAAGGTCTAAAGGGTGAGAAGGTGTTTATCGGGCCAGTATGTGGGCAGAAAACGTTTCCCATTTCAGTAAGTAGCACCTCCATTTACCCAATTCCACATCCTTAACCCACATTCCCCACATCCAATTCATCACTAACTCCTATTCACCTCCAAGCCATCACTAACCTTCCAAATAGGACTCTAACTTGCCTGCTTTACTCCACCTCCAAGGCCACCACTGTGCACAAAGCCAGTCTCCTAATGAGTCTCCCCAATTCCAGTCCTGCCCCCTCCTTGCCACTCTCTTACACTAGCCAGTATGGTGTCTGAAAAAGGCATCTCTGCCAACCCCACTTCTCTCTTTATACCCTGCAATGGCTTCCCACCAAGTTTACGATCAATCCCAAACAGATGATGGACTGCAGGCTGAAAGACAACAAGGAGGTAGGGAGGGTGTCAGGTTAGAAAGAGGGATGAAGGGTCTGGACAAACAGCGAAAAGGGCTGAAAAGAAAATGATCAGCACTTGCACAACAGTCCTGATGCAGGCAGGAAAAATGCAGCAATAGTGAAGGCATACCAAGAGCCACTTTTGATTTCTGCAATGCCCTTTGCAGTTCCCCACGTGCTTCATTGATAACTGTGATTCTCAAACCTAGCTGTACATTAGAATCATCTGGGGACATTTGAAAATCTACCAATGGCCAGGCCTCACCCTAAGCCAATTACATCACAATATACAGTTCACTGGGGCAGGAATTTTGTCTGTGTCGTTCACTGGACATATGAAAACTAAGTGGCACATACATGCTGCTCAGAAAATAGTTCCTGAATGAATGAAGGAAGGAAGGAAGAAAGGAAGGCACCACTATCACCTGAGATCCAAGGAAGAATTCTTTTCAAACCTTAGGGAGTCACCTGGCAATGACAGTTACCATGGCAGCCGTGGGAAACACAATACCAAGTGACACTAACACTCCCAGGAACCCACACTGGTTTCCACAGTAAGTAAACCTTTCTCGTTTCTAAAGGACTATACTGGGAAATACGCATCTCAGTAACAGCTTGAGGTTACTCAATGTCTGAGGTGAGCAGGAGGAAAAGACAAGGGCCTTACACACTATCGAAAGCCAGGACAGGAAGAAACTAGGGGCCACGGGCAGAGACAGACAGGCTCCGACAGGCTCCAATCCCTGTGACATTCCGAGGTGATCCCATTGGAAGGGCTCGAGCACGAGAAAGCAGCCACTAACCAGCTACCCTGTCTCAGATATTTGGAGAAAGTCAATGCAAATACATACCTATGCATTATTCCTTTCTGATCATTCTTTCAGTGTATCCTTTCGGGCTTTGTGCAAAGCGATTCTTTCCTTGGTACCTGAAAAATGAGTGGCACGTGTCAACGGATGAAACATGTCAGAGCAGACCTCCAAGGAGCTCTGCAGCTCACGAACGAGGAGCTCCGAGTCCTGGGAAAGAATCGTGAAAGTAGTGTAGAATCACAAGATCTTAGAGCATCCTTTATATCAGCCTCCCCCCCTCTATCATATCACCAATCAGTGGGCATCAGCCTATACAGGAACTCTTGAACTCTGCAGTGACAGACAACCCAGCACTCTCTAGACAGATCAAGGCATTGCTCGTTGCTACAGCAGTCTATATCAAATTCACAATCTGACTCCCTGGCACCCATCACTCCCAGGCTGCCTTCTGGAATGGGACACCCCAGGGCACACCTCATCTCTTTTCCATCTGGCACATTTCCCAAACACATGAGGACAATGCTGTTCTTCCTAAAGATCTCTGCTCCCACGTCACCCTCCTAAATCACTCCTTCCTGTGTTTAGGACTTTCAGGAGCCCCCAAGGGTTTCGCACCCCAAGGACATGACAAGCATTGGCATCAACGTGCCTGCTACAGATTCTGGGAAAGGGGCAGGGCCACACAACAGTCTGGCAAATGTGACTGACTACCTGACGTGAGAGTACATCGGACAACCTCAGCCTCTCTTCAGTCCTCAGCCTCTATCCAAGGTTTCTCCATAGCACACTATTGACATTTGGGGCCAGCTCATTCTTTTGGGGTGGTGGGGAAAGGCTGTCCTGTGCCTTGTACGATATGGGGTACCATCCTGGCCTCTACCCACTAGATGCCTGCAGCACCGCCCCGACCAGATGTGAACCAAGGAAAATGTCTCCAGCCATTGTCAAACGTGCTGGGGGAAGGGTGAGGGCAAAATCACCCTCACTCAAGAGCCACTGCTCTATCCCATGGCGCTGTTCACCCATGAGTACTCAAAACGCTCTCCTCTGCTGGCTTAACAGCTAACCCTCCAGAAAGTCTATCGTGTATCAAAATGCTATAGGAAATTGAATAGTATTTATCTCTATAACGGTATCTCCTGACACCAAAGGAATACTCTTTCTCCAGAGGTTAAGAACCTCCCAGGTGCTTAATCTGCATTTACCTTATCTCCTACCCCAGGCACTGGAAATGACAGAAATGATCTGACACCCATTTTCGGGATCCGTTCAAGAAGTACCAGTAGTGTAAGGCTTTCTGGCAACCTGAACAACCGAACTCACGTAGAATATCCTGCCTGACCCTGGCTTTGTGAGACAAGCCGCAAACCTGTAGCAGGACCCTCCTCGCTGCTATTTACGGAATCGAGGTAGCTGACTGGAAAGCCGGTGGAGGTGAACAAGCCAAGAAAGCAGTGGGCTCAGCATGAGAAGCTGGAAAGGGTGACAAGGGAGGGGAGAATGAGCCTCAGCTGAAAAGAAAGGGGAAAAGTACCAAGCGATGAGTTCTCTTGACTGAAGAGAAGATACGCTGAAGGCCATCAGCTTGCCCTCGGGGCCGCCCTCAGCTCTCTGGGGAGCTCTAAGGGAAGGGTGAGCCTGGATCTAGGACTCCGGACTCCTGGTGTCGGCCCCCAGGCCTGACCATTCACTCAGACTCTCAATAAATAACTTGTATTCAAAGACCTTGCACGGGGACCCCATCTGGGAAAACATCGCCACACCCTCATAAGTTACAGGGGGAGACCCGAACTGGCCAAGCCATGACAGGAGCTGTGAGGGTGACAAAAGAGCATTGCAGGGATCCGACATCGGATCACCACAAGCCCTCCGCCCTCCTGGCTCCTAATGCCAGGGCCCCATCACCGTGTATCCTCGGACCCCCGTCCTGCCTCCAACGCGCACCCTTCCCCAAGGTTGGCCGGGACCTGGAGTCACCAGCCCCTGTTCGGACCTACCCACTTCGCCGCTGCTGAGCTCTACACATCCCGCTCCTTCCACACGCTTCGCCAATTCCGCGGCCCTGACTGAGCCGCGCCAGCCACCGACCGCCAGAACTTGGCGTGCCCGTGAAGTCACTGTCGTGCGCCTCTCCCACAGCAAGGGGAATAGGGCTCTGGCACCCTGGCTGCGGCTCTTGTCGCTTGTGGCTCGGTTGCTTCTGGCGCTTCGCCGGGACCTCATGGTCCGCGGTCCAAACGAGCCCCGGCCCGTGGTGCGCATCCCGCGGGCTCTACAGTGGCAGCAGGAAGAGCAGCAGAGCGGGCAGCGGAGCCCCCCGCGACCGGTGCTGGTGCGACCCGGGCCGCTGCTGATCTCCGCGTGGCGGCCCCAGTTGAACCAGCCGGTACGCCTCACGGTGGGCCCTTGTCAGCCCGCGCCACCGGCTTCGCGCGGCTGGAAGAATCGCCGCGCCCACGAGGACCAATTCTCAACATGTAGAAAACAAAAATAAAGCCTTGATCTTCCCTCCTAAGCCTTGTCCTCTGTCTCCAATTAGGGATTCAACAGACACTTACTGAGCCCTAAGATATGCCAAGCACTGGCAGGCACTGGAGAAAAAATGATGAGGCAGGAGGGAAAGGATCAGTAGAACAGAGGGTTATAAAAAGGGAACTTACAAATGTCTGTGAAATTAAAACTGTGTATGGTACTCGAAAGGAGCAGTTACGTAAGGCTGTGGGAGTCTGTGTCAGCAGGGAAGAGACTGGTGGGGCTTGAGGAGGGCCTCCCTTAAGAAATAATCTCTGGGGACTTCCCTGGTGGTGCAGTGGTTCAGAATCCACCTGCCAGCACAATTTACAGTAGCCAGGACCGGGAAGCAACCTAAGTGTCCATCGACAGACAAATAGATAAAGACGATGTGACACATACATACCATAGAATATGACTCAGTCATAAAAGAAATGAAACTGAGCTATTTGTAGTGAGGTGGATAGACCTCGAGTCTGTCATACAGAGTGAAGTAAGTCAGGAAGAGAAAAACAAATATCGTATGCTACCACATATATATGGAACATATATATATATATATATATATATATATAT